>NC_137056.1:13499222-13596722 GCF_032717465.1 Coenobita brevimanus | reverse complement strand
GAAAACTGCATACCCAGTGCTGCGATAAGTATGCCCATTTCGTTGAAATCTATGTCCTTTCTTTATTATTCTTTATGCAAGGAAGGAGGAGCCAAAGGCCAGGAGCCCGCAAATTGTTCTCTTAAAGAAGAAACAAAAACAAGATAACAGAGAGCCAAATTCAAGATCCGTTCATTTCGAGATGCCTCGACACACTGCATTTGAAAGACTGAAGATCGTAGGCAGTGAAAAATACAGACAGAGGGAGACAGTTCCAGAGTTGACCTGTTGCATAAATGAAGGACTGGGAGTAACGGTTAACTCTTGCATTAGAGTTGGACAGAAAAGGGATGAAAGTTTGTTGCCAGAAAGGTGCTACGCGCCCGTCGTAGTGGTGGAGGGATGCAAGCAGACAGTCCAGAGGAGCAGTGACCATTGAAGTGGCGATAGAAATAAGATAAAGATGCAACACTGCAGCGAAGAGACGGAGGATCAAGGGAGCTATTCTGAGGAGGAGAGTTAATGAGACGAAAAACCTCTGATTCCACCGTGTTGAGAAGGGCTGTATGTGGGGAGCCTCCCCACATGTGAGAGCTATACTCTACGAAGGGGCGAGTACAAGCAGCGTGGAAAGTCAACAACTGTGCAGGGGTAAAGAAGGTACGGAGTCGGCTTAGAACACCTAATCTCTTGGAAGAAGATTTCACAAGAGAAGTAATATGATCTTTCCAGGATAAATCGCGCGGGAGTGAAACCCCAAGTATGTTTAAAGCTGATGCGAAATTGAGTTGGATATTGTTTAAAATTTGAGGGTACTCTTATGAAAGATTTTGTCGGGTTGAAAGATGTAAGAACTGAGTTTTTTATGCATTAAAAACAACAAGATCACTTTTACTTCAGTCAGAGATACGAGCTAAGTCAGACATTAGGTGTGCAACAGCCTCATCCCTTGTTTGTTGAAGTAACTGCTGAGATGGAAGCTGCTGGAAACTAACGGAAAGGCGAAGGATGGAGTCATCAGCATAAGAGTGGATAGGGTTAGATGTATAGCTTAGAAGGTCATTGATGAACAGAAGGAAGAGATTTGGTGATAGGTCAGGGCCCTGAGGAATAACACTATTGATAGCTCTAGGAGAAGAACGGTGGCTGTCTACAACAGCAGCTATAGAACGACCAGAAAGGAAGTCAGAGATGAAGAAACAGATAGAAGGATAAAAACCATAAGAGGGCAGTTTGGAAATTAAAGATTTAATCCAGACTCAATCGAAAGCCTTTGAAATGTCAAGTGCAATTGCAAAGCTTTCGCCAAAGTCCCGAAAGGAGGATGACCAGCAGTATGAAAGGTAGGTGAGATCGCCAGTGAAGCCTTCCTGGCGAAACCCTTACTGACGATCAGAAAGAAGGATGTGATAGGAATGATGCTTTATAAATTTTCGTTAAGAACAGATTCGAAAACTTTTGAAACACAGGATGTTAAAGCAGTTGGGCGATAGTCAGAGGGACTGGAATGGTCACCATTCTTTGGGACAGGCTGAATGAGAGCAAATTTCCAGCAAGGAGGAAAGGTACAAGTTGACAGACAAACGCGAAAGAGTCTACGGTACGTAGGCAGGATGTAAGCACGGAAGCACAGATCCTGAGGACAACCGGAGGGACCCCATCAGGCCCATATGCCTTGTTAGTATTGAGGTCAGTGATGACAGAAAATATATCACTTGAAGAAATCTTAATGTCATCCATAAGGAAATCAAAGGGGGGAAGTGATGGAGGAACAGCACCGGCATCGTCTAAGGTAGAAATGAAGGAGAAAGTCTGAGCGAAGGGTTCTGCTTTATCAGCAGAAACACTAGCTACAGAGCCCTCAGAGTGGAAAAGAGGAAGGATGGATGATGAGGTAAAATTGTTAGAAAGGTTTTTGGGAACGTGCCGGAAATGAGAGCGGGGAGATCTCAGTTGGAGAAATAAGAGCACTTACTATGAATGAAATTAATTTTTAGCAGAGCAAAGAACAGACATGACACGATTTCGGACAGAAAGATAAAAAAAAACATGAGCTTCAGGGATGGGTTAGCTCCGGTACCTCTTGTAGTCCTTCTTTTTGTTGTGCAAAGCATTAGAACAGGCGAGATTAAACCAACATTTTTTTTTTTTTGCATTTGTTGCAGGATGTAAGAAAGGAATGTATGCTTCCATGCCCGAGAGAATAATCTCTATAATGGGCAAGGCACACTCAGATGGTTGTCGGTCATGGAATCAATAATCATTCCCGGGAAAATCAAAGAAGTACTGCCTGAGGGCCTCCATATCAGCAGTTCCAATGTGCCATAGTCGACGTTTCTTTGGAGGATCCACAGGCCTTACTGGATCGATCGGACAGGTTAAGGTGATAAGGTTGAGAGGAACCCAATGCAGAAGAAAGATTAACATCGTAACCAGAAGGATTAGTTGTAAGGAAGAGGTCAAATATGTTGGAACTCTCTCCAAGGCGGTCAGGGATACGGGTAGGGTGCTGTACAAGCTGCTCTAAGTCATTAAGAATGGAAAAGATGTAGGTTTGTTTACCAGGTTGATCAGCGAAAGGAGAAGAGAGCCAAAGGTAGTGATGAGCATGGAAGTCTCCTAGAATGGAAATTTCAGAGAAAGGAGAAATTGATAAGGTGTGTTCCATCTTAGAAGTAGGATAGTTGAAAAAATTTTCATGGTAGAATTAGGGGATATGTAAACAGCACAGATTTATTTAGTCAGAGAATGACAGGAAAGCTGAAGCCAGACAGTATTGAAAAGATTCATGTTTAGGAACACGAGAGCAAGATATGTTGTTACGTACACATATGCACAACAGCCATCTTTGGTTTTGAAATGAGTATTGAGAAAGTAGGAGGATACAGAGAAAGGTTCGCTATCAGTCTCCTCAGACAGCTAAGTCTCAGTTAGGAAGAGAAGGTGAGGTTTAGAGGAGGAGAGGTGGTGCTCAACACAGAGAAAATTAGAGGAAAGGCCACGAATGTTGCAGAAATGAAGAAGTTAGTCAGACAGTGGTTCCAGGCATCTCGCTTGGTCGTCATCGGGGGAGGGGCGGATGGTGGGGGCTTTGATGGTCCCCCCTACCCCCGGGGAGGCTTGGTGATAGGACGCAATTTTTAGTAATATTCTGAATAGGAAGTGTAGTGTGCAATATGCATGTAGTTTTGTGTTGACAGTTAGGGGAACTTGTATTGGAGAGCATGCTGGCCTACTCCTCGTATTACTGAAATACTGAAAAAGTTCAACAAAGTGGGGATCGTCAGAAGCTAGTCCCGAGGGCTGATGAAAAGCGAACTCCAGCTCTCCTTGTCATCAGCTTTCCATCCACCTTGGGAGTAGCCTACCGCCCTGCTCGGCTGGTGCTACAGTCTACCCCTTATTTATGATCGTTTATATTTTGTGGAGAGGATCTGACTCCTCCAAGAGTCACTGGTGGGGCCACGCTCCCCAAATGTCGCATAACGGATGGGAGTCCATTGTACAACAAGTACCAAGATATCAAAGCCATATCTGGCCACCTTTCACTATTTCAAAGAAATTTTAATTTGCTGATGATGGTTGACCCCCCTTTAAATTATAGTTGGAAAACTGTATATAGTGGAAGACCGAACGAACTCACCCGGAAAATGACATTCAAATTTTGCGCCTATATCTGGTAATTTTTGTTTGGTTGTGGACTGACCTCCCTAAGAATCATTGGAAGGCTCACGTCCCCCAAATATCGCATTATGGACGACATATACTAAGATATCAAAGCTATAGCTGCCTCATTTCACTATTTCTGATAATTATTTATTTGTAAGGGGGCTGAGCCCCCTTAAAATTGCGGTTGGAAAATTGCATTTAGTGGAAAACCTTCAGAGATACCAGACGAACTCACCTCGGAAGTTTCATTCAAATCTCTTTCCTATTTCTGTTATTTTATTTTTGGTAGGGAGATGACCACCCCAAGAATCATGGGGAAGGGAAGTCATGCTTACCAAATATCGATGTGCAGTTTCTTCTTGTGTATCAGACAAAACATGGAATCTGCTTACCTATCCTGCTATATGTATGCAGATTTCGTTTATATCTATGAGCTCACTTTCCCCTATTTACGATCGTTTTTATTTTGGGGAGGGGGCTGACGTTCCCCCAAATAATTGTGAGTTCAGCCCTCCAATTATCGCATTACGAATGTGAGTACATTGTACAATATGTACTGAGGTGTCAGAACCATATCTGCCTTTTTTTTTTTTTTAACTGATTCTGAAAATCTTTAGTTAAGTGAGGAAGCCAATCCCCCTAGAAGTCAAGGATGGAAAATTGTATGTAGTGGAAGATTTCTGTATAACCCAGACGAACTTAACTGAGAAATTTTATTCATATATTTCCCCTTTTTGTGGTCGTTTTTATTTTTAGGGGGAGGGCTGACCTCCCCCCCCCCAAGAATCAGTGAGGTGGGGTCACTCTACTCAAATTTCGCAGTACGGGTGATAGTCCATTGCACAACATGTTCTGAGATATCATAGCCATATCTGTCTTCCTTCCCCAATTTTGTATCCTTCATGAGCTTTCGAGAAGGAATGACCCTCCTAAGAATAATGGTGAAAAATATTATGCGGTGGACGATATTTGGAGAAAGCATATAACAGAGTGGATAGACAGGGAATGGGGAAAATATTAAGAATATATGGAGTAAATGGAAAGTTGCTGAATGCCATGAAGTGTATATTTGAGGGTGCTAAGGCTGCAGAGCGTGTGGATAGTGAACTAAGTGAATCTTTCAGTGAGAATGTTGGATTGAAACAGGGATGTGTCACGTCTCCATGGTTGCTTAATCTGTATGTAGATAGGGTTATAAAAGAGATACAATGTATAGCAGTGCATGTTGGAGCCGCCCTAATGAGAGAGGGCAGTGTTTGGAAACTCCCTGTACTGTTGTTTGCAGATGATACTGTACTGTTAAGTGAAGCTGAAGGGGAACTGCAAGACTTAGTGAATGAGTTTGGGAGAGTGTGTAAGAAACGGAATCTAAAGGTGAATGTAGGGAACAGTAAGTTATGATCTTCGAGAGAAATGAAGTCACCGAATGTACAGTGAGGTTGGATGATAAGGAAATGGAAAACGTGAGTGCATTTAAATACTTGAGTAGTGTGATGAGTAATGATGGAAGTTTGCAGGATGAAGTGCTTGAAAGGGTACAACAAGAAAGAAGAGTTGCTGGTTCTTTGAAAGAAATGATAAGAAATAAGGAAGTAAGCATGGAAGTAAAAAAGTTGCAGCATGATAGTACTGTGATACCAACTCAGGTATGGAAGTGAAGCTTAGACCTTGTTGGAAGGATACAAGTCAAGAGTGTGAGCCGTGGAAATGAGTTATCTGAGAGGAGCATGTGGAGTTACATGGAGAGACAAACTGACAAATGAGGAAGTGAACGAGCGTTGTGATCTGGATGTAGATGCGATTGAAAGCCTTAGGAGAAATACACTGAGGTGGTTCGGCCATGTGGAGAGGATGGAGAGCGAGAAACTAACGAGGAAAGCGAATGTGAGTGAGGTGGATGTGGGGGAGAGGGAGAGGAAGGCCAATGATGAGATGGAGGGATGGAGTGGAAAAGGTATATGAGAGAGGGGAGTGTGAGCTGGGGGGAGGGTAGTGAAATGGCAAGAAACAGGGCGACAAGGAGGCGACTTGTCTGTGGCCACCCCTTATGGGATTGAGGCGTCTGGCAATAAATATATAGATAGATAGATGGGTGACATTATAAAGTCCCTAAACGCATCAACTTGAGAAATTTCATTGACACCCCTCGGTTTACTTCCCACATTTCTGTACAAAGATATCAAAGTAATTTCTGCCCTCCTTCCACTATTTCTGATAAATTTTATTTTGGGTAGGATGGCCGACCCCCTAAAAATTATGGTTGGAAAGGTGTACAGAGTGGAAAACCCTCCCAGAAAACCGACGAACTCGCCTGGGAAGTTGTATTCTTATCCCTCAAAAAGCCTAGGAGGGGTTAAAGCGCACGCACGCACACACACACACACACACACACACACACACACACACACACACACACACACACACACACGCACACACAGGCTGAGTCTCGGGCAACGGTATAGAGCACGTTGCCGAAATGATACCACCCTGGTTTGCGGAAGTGATATTAATGGACAGTCATTGTAAGAAATACCTATTTTATAATAATTCCAGAAATGAAAGCTAGTAAATAATTGCATAACATACCCTACATTACCATAATATTAGAACAGTAGTGATGGAAAAGGTAAAATTTGCATGACATTGCTTATTCCACAAGTCCATTTGTATCGTACAAATAGTTATGGACAACGTATATTTGTGTAAGTGGTAATGTTGCACGAATAATTATTAACCATATGGTATTACATTTAATACGAACTGTGCTGGACATTATGAAAACCTAAATATTAATTGCACTTGTACAGGAATGTGTACAAGAAAGTGTTGTCATGGCCTAGTTGCCTACTCCGTACTCTTAATCAGTACCGATGCCATCGTAATGAAAAGAAGGATATTATGAGGCATTGCCAACAACATTTGTATGTGATGTCTTCATGTGATGGAAAATTAGTATAGTAAAATTAATACAAGTGTACAGAACGCAGCTTTACCGGTATAACTTCTGACGTACAAACATTTTGTATAAATTTCAAATGTTTTGTGCGAGCGACCTCACAGCCACCGTCTGTTGTTTATGGTGAATTTCTCATCGTTTTAAAAGTAAATCTACCATACCAAATCTTTAAATTAAGGCGGTTGGACTTCAGAACATTGGCTCGGCCTGTGCGAGGCTCATGCCTTGTTTCTGCATAACAGTTTTTGGCAGGAGCGTCTCATGTCTGACTTAAGACTGACTCAAGCCCTAAGTCCGACTCAGACCTTGTTCTTGCATTTGAGCCTAAGTGTTAAACTCGGACGCTTGGTTGACTGTATGTATATATAAAAGTGTACATGTATATAAATATGTACGGTATGTGTTTTTTGAGGGCAGGGCAAGGCAGGGCAGGGTAGGGCAGGGCAGGACAGGACAGGACAGGACAAGGACAGAACAGGACAGGACAGGAATGAAGGTAGGGAAGAGATCAGGAAAGATGAAGAGAAATAGGAGAAAGAAAGAAAGGAAGATGAAGAGAAAGGAGATAAGAGAAGAAAGGAGGGGGTTGTAGGGAGGGAAAAGAAGAGAGGAGTAAAGAAACGAGGGAAAGAAAGAATGGAAGAGGGGGAAAGGTAAGGAGATGAAAGGAAAGGAGAAAAGACAGAAGAAAGGGAGAAAAGAGAGAAAGAAAAGAAGAAAGAGAGGAGTGAAGGGGAGAGAAGAGAGAGAAAAAAGGAAAAGAGGAGAGTAGGAAAGAAGAGAGGAGAGAATGAATTAAGAGGGGAAGGAAAACGAAGGAAAGGGAAGAAAAGATGGAGAGAGAAGATGGAAGGAGGGAAGAAAGGAAAAAGAGGAGAGAAACTGGAAGGAAGGAAGAAAAGAGGGAAGGAAGAAAACAGGGAATGAAGGAGAGATGGGAAGAGAAGAAAAAAAGGAATGATGGAAGGAAAGATGGGAATGCGAGAAGGGGCGAAGGAAGGATAATGCGAGCACAGCGAGGGAATGGAGTGGGTCTGGAGGCAAGGAAAGAGCCGTAAAGAAATTGAAATACGAGTTACTTGTACACTGGTGTGTTGTTGTGTGTACGTCTGCGTGTAACCGTGTGTGTGACAGAATGCACGCACATATATTTCTGTGTATGTTAGTGTGTGTTCTGTATGTGTGTGTAATTATGTATGTTTGTATGTGCATTTATGTATGTATGTAGATATGTATGAATACCTCCGTGCTGTTAGTATAGTCGTATGTATTTGAAAGTGTGAAAAAATGTTGTGTGTGTGTGTGTGTGTGTGGGTGTGTGTGTGTGTGGGTGTGTGTGTGTGGGTGTGTTTCGTGCGATCCTCTGCAAGGATAGCTTTGCACTCCCAGGACACAATGTCTTTGGCCGATGAGAGTCATATGAATTTCCGACATCATTGGCCTTTTAAGCCACTTCACTCCGGAGGCATATTATAAATCGTATTATTGCTACCATCAGACGATTCATTCAGCTTTGTAGGGTTTTTTAAGGATGGGAGAAAGAGAATTCATTAACCCCTTTCACTATAAGAGGCCTGCCAGGTGAGTAAAGTTGTCTGGTGGTAGCGGGAATAAAACAAGGAATACGAGGTTGGATTGAAAAAGTTAATATTATGAATCTGTGGCACTTTGGCCTTCATTATCACCCGCCTTACAAGGCGGGGAGGCCCCACCTCCCGCCCCTCCCGGGGGAGCCACGCCTCTCGGCCCCCCAGTGGGATCCCCGCCCCTCGGCCCCCCAGGGGGGTCGCCGACAACTGGCCTCCCCCGGGAGGACCACCACCCGGCCCCCTCTCGGGGGGGGGGGCCCGCCCCCGGGAGAGATGCCACCCTCCACCGCGCCGCCCCTTAGCCCCTCCCCAGGGGAGGAACCACCTTCCGGTCCAATCCCGAGGGGACAGGGGGCGGGGAGCGCTTGTAACTTGGCCGACAGCATATTCTGGTTGGCGATTAGCAATGGTCTCCCGAATGCTTTTATTAGATTTCTCTATTATTAGTCTGTCTTATGAATTTGACAGTTTTGTGCATTCTGTAAATTTGTTAGTCTTGTGAATGTCAGTACTGTGAATTTATTAATTCTGTGGAACTGATAGTGCCGTAAAATTGTTAGTCTTGTGAATTTTTGGTCATGTGAATTTTGGTCTTATGAATTTTTGGTCTTATGCATTATTGGTCCTGTGAATTTTTGATCTTTTGAATTTTTGGTCCTATGAATTTCTGGTCTTGTGAAATTTTAGTCTTGTGAATTTTTAGTCTTGTGAATTTTTGGTTTTGTGGATTTCTGGCCTTCTGAATTTTTGGTCCTGTGAATATTTGGTTCGTGAATTTTTGGTCCTGTGAATTTTTGGTCTGGTGAATATTTGGTCTTTTGAAATTGCTTTAAGAACATAAGAACATAAGAAGAGAGGATAACTGCAGTAGGCCGGTTGGCCCATGCTAGGCAGCTCCTAGAAGAGTAACTGAACTACTAGAATGAGATAAGGACAGCAAAGAAGAAGGCTCTCCCCCGCCCTCCAAACCCTCCAGCCGAAGCCGGCAGGAAAAAGTCAGAAAGAACACCACGCCGTATAGAAAAACTGGCGTGGACATTTTACAGGAAAGTGTGAAAGGAGAATAGAGACTATCATAGTGTAACCTGAAAAGAAAATTTTTTTTGAATTAGTATTGGTTATAAGGTTTTCTTTATTCTATATCCACCCCTTATTTGTCATATGCTTATCTAGCCTATGCTTGAAACTCTCAATGGAAGAGGCAGCAACTACTTTACTGGGTAGCTTATTCCATTCGTAGCCTTGTGAATTTCTTAGTCTTGTTTGCCTTGTAACTCAAATATGCTGGTTTTGTGAATTTGTTAATATTTTAATTTATTATTCTTGTGAATGTAGGGAAGAGTAAAGTGATGGTCTTTGAGAGAGGTGAAGTCAGTGAATGTACAGCGAGGTTGGATGGTGAGGAATTGGAAAATGTGAGTACGGATAAGTACTTGGGTAGTGTGATGAGTAAGGATGGAGGTTTGGAGGGTGAAGTGCTTGAAAGGGTACAGCAGGGAAGAAAGGTTGCTGGTTCTTTGAAAGCAGTGATAAGGAACAGAGAAGTGAGCATGGAAGTGAAAAAGTTACTACATGACAGTATTGTGATACCAACTCTAACGTATGGAAGTGAAGCTTGGACATTGTTGGAAGGACACAAGTCAAGAGTGAGAGCAGTGGAAATCAGTTATTTAAGAGGAGCCTGTGGAGTCACGTGGAGGGACAGGCTGACGAATGAGGATATAAAGGAGCGTTGTGGTGTGGATGTGGATGTGATAGGAAGTGTTATGAGGAACACACTGAGGTGGTTTGGCCATGTGGAGAGGATGGAGGGTGAAAGACTGACGAAGAGAGTGTATGTGAGTGAGGTGGAGGGGGGAAGAGGGAGGGGGAGGCCGAGGATGAGATGGAGGGATGGAGTGGAGAGGTATATGAGAGAGGGAGGTGTGAGTTGGGAGCAGGGCACTGAAATGGCGGGGGACAGGGCGACTTGGAGGCGATTTGTTTGTGGCCACCCCAAACGGGATTGAGGCGTCTGGCAATAGATAGATAGATTCTTGTGAATCGAGAGAGAGAGAGAGAGAGAGAGAGAGAGAGAGGGTGGGGGGAAATATGGCTGAGCAAAGTTGAGAGATATTAGGTTGTCGGGTAGGGATGAGGGAGGGGATGGGGTGACGGAACTCCTTTATTACATATCTCCAGGCGTCTTCCTCCACCATACACAGCGCATCTATCAATATGTCTATCTTAGTGTGTTTGTATCTGTCAGTTTGTTTATCTGGCTGGCTATCTCAGACTGTCTGTATGTGTCTATCTGTTTGTGTATCAGTATGTCTGCCTGTCCCTGTGTTAATCTGTATGTCTATCTATTCCCGCGTTTTTGTCTGTGTGATCTTTTGCGTATCTGCCTGTGTGATTTACCAGGTTGTCTGCCTGTCTTTCTATTTTTCTATCATTTTTATGTTAATCCGTTATCTGCTTTTGTCTGACTAATTTTGTTTACCTTTGTTTATTGTTCGAGCCTTGGCTCCCTGGAATAATATCAGTTATGTACAGTAGTACTGGTGGGATGTTAAAGTGCTTCACCAAAGCTCAGTTATCTCGGAAACTATAAAAGATAAACTGGACCTATGCACGTCATTGGAAAGTTTATCTATAAATAAAAGTTTTCCTTACACGGTTCTCTTCAAAATTCGCAAGAATATTGCTGAAAAGAGCCAAAAATGACCAGATCGAGCACCATAACTAGGTTATATTGGAAACTATTACAGCTACAGCCGACATGCTTTCACTGTTTGAAAACTTTTCGAAACGAAATTTCGACATTTTTGTTTTACGAATAAAAGGTTTTAAATTGCTAAATTAAAAGCCAAAACTTGTTTATCATGGAGACAGTTAAAGTTAGGCACATCACTGGAAACCTAAAATTCAGCAACGTCAAGTTTAGTAGTTTGAAAACGTTCCATACCCTCAAGTATGGATGCTTGCTACTTATTTCTTTACCTGCTTGTCTTAAGTTATTGCCCAGCTCTATGCTGCCCTTATTGTTTGTCGCGTTTTCTTTCTTGTATTCTTGTTTAATTGTGGCAGGCGCTTCTACCCTTGAGAATCAACCGAGTCGAATCAAACCTGGACACAATGACCAACCTATGACCAAAGTTGTGTCCACAAGGCTTTGGCTGCTAGGCAACTACTTGTTATCTAGCAACGGCCGAAAATCTTCTTTTTCCGTACTTTTCACGTTTTGAGCTGTAGAAGTATTACTAATGGGCGTAGAAACCTCTGACTTCTTTAGGCGTAATCTTGAGGTCATTCCCATTTATCCTTTCTCTCCTCTAGTGTTTGAGTGGCAACCCTGTGAAGACCGGCCGCTGCATCCCTAGCAACCACTACTGGTTTTCAAAAATGGCCCCCTAGTTCCCCAGCCGCTTGATGGAATTGAATGACTGTTTGCATGCTTATGGACATTGACTAGTACTACAACTTCCTATCGTACACCTGTGTGCTACATTGGCCAGGTCAGGGGTCAAAGGTCATTAAAAGCAAAAGCAGTGAAAATAGCTAAAATTGCGACTATGCTCGCACGAAATGCTAAGGCTCCGAAGATCATTAAGACAGGGCCATGATTATCTTGAACGCTTTTACTGCTGTTGACGCACCTTGGTATTTCGTCGTCATCATCATCATCATCAGTAATGTCATCTATAGGGGGAGAGGGATCCTAAAATAAGAGAAGAAAAAAAATCAGGCCAATATGAAACGTTTTTTTCTGGCTGAGAGAAATCCTAGTTGTCGAAGGCTTGAATAGCGTTTTCGTCGACCGCATACCTGCGTCACCCCTGCATGACCAAAAAACTCCAGTCGAAAATAACCATCACATTCCTGCATGATTATATGATTGGTAAAGGCTTCACTCAATGGTCAGTTCAGGCCACTTCAGTTTTCTTCAGGCTCTTCACGTCCAGTCCGGGTCAGTCAGGCCATTTCAGGTCTGTTCATGACATTGCAAATCCGTATAAACCTATTCAGATACAGTCAGTCAACTGAGGTCCTTTCCGACCTACAGTAAGTACATCCATATACGTACTGTAGTTCAAGGCAACAACCAGTTACTTCAGGTACTCAGATCAAGAGGTTATGTTCAGTGAGGGCACTTCAGGTCCAGTCAGGTCGCTTCAGGTCCAGCCTTGCCACTTCACATCTCAGGTCACTTCAGGGTCAGTCAGGTCACTTCAGGTCTAGTCAAGTCGCATCAGTCCAGTCAGGTCACTTCAGGTCAAGTCATGGCACTTCAGGTTGTCAGGTCACTTCAGGTCCAGTCAGGTCACTTCAAGTTCAGTCAGGTCACTTCAGGTCTAATCAAGGCACTGCAGGTCCAGTCAGGTCACTTCAGGTCCAGTTTGGTCACTTCAGGTCCAGTCAGGTCACTTTAGGTCTAGTAGGTCACTTCAGGCCCAGTAAGATCACCTCATTTCCAGTCAAGGCACTTCAGGTTCGGTCAAGGCACTTCAGGTCCAGTCAGTCACTCCAGGTCAAGTCAGGTCACTTCAGATCCAGTCAAGGTGCTTCAAGTTCAGTCAAGGCACTTCAGGTCTAGTCAAGCCATTTCAGGTCGAGTTAGGTAATTTCAGGTTCATTAAGGTCATTTCAGAACGAGTCAAGGCACTTCAGGTCCAGTCAAGGCACCACAGGTCCAGTCTGTTCACTTCAGGTCCAGTCAAGGCACTTTAGGTCCAGTCAGGTCACTTCAGGTTCAGTCAGGTCACTTCAGGTCCAGTTAAGGCACTAGGTCCATTCAGGTCATTTCAGGACCAGTCAAGGCACTGCAGGTCCAGTCAAGGGAAATCAAGTCCAGTCAGGTCATTTTAGGTCCAGTCAAGCCTAGTAATGGTTTTCACATCCACATCTGCCTAATCATGTCAGATCCAGGACGTGCAAGTCACTTCAGGTCTTTTGATATCCGACCAGGCCTGTTAAGGCACGTGCAAGCGTCTTTAGGTCCATTTTTTTTTTTTTTTTTCAAGAAAGAAGGAAGCAAAGGCCAGGAGCCCGCAAGATTGTTCCCTCCAAGAAAAAACAAAAACAAGATTAGAGAGAGCCAAAATCAAGATCTGTTCATTTCGAGATTCCTCGACACACTGTGTTTGAAATACTGGAGATCATAAGAAGTAGGAAATACAGACAAAGGGAGTCAGTTCCAGAGTTGACTTGTTGCATACATGACGGGCAAGGAATAACGGTTAACTCTGGCATTCAGGCAGTTGGACAAAAAAGAGATGGGAGTTTGTTGCTAGACGGATGCTACATGACAACCGTTCAGAAAAGCAGCCACCACTGAAGTAGCATTAGAAAAGAGATAAAGATGCAACAGTGTGGAGAAGAGAAAAGTTTCAAGGGAGCCAGTAAAAACAGGAGTGTTAAAGAGAAGCAGAGCCTTTGACTGCACCTTGTTGAGAAGAGCTGTATGTGGGAAACCTCCCCACAGATGAGAGTTAACCTCTACACAGGGGCGAACAAAACCCGTGTATAAAGTCAACAAATGGCACGGGTAAAAAAGGCACGGAGTCAGCTTAGCACATCTAATCTCATGGAAGCAGATTTTATAAGAGTGGCAATATGATCTTTCCAAGATAAATCCCGAGAGCATGAAACTCAAGGTATATTTAAAGATGGTGCAGGATTGAGCTGGATTATTGTTAAGTATGGCTGTGGCAGAGAAGAGACGTGCATATGAAGTGTGGCTGCAGAGGAAGGATGAGATGTCATATGAAAGGTATAAGGAGAAGAGGAATAGAGCGAGAAGGGCTGTGCGTGATGCTAAAGTGGCAGCAGATGACAGGTGGGGTAGGCGGCTGACAGAGAATTTTCAGCAGAATAAGAAAATGTTTTGGAAGGAGGTGAAAAGGGTGCGAAAGGGAGAGTCTGGGAAGGAAGAACGAGTAAAAGCAGAGGATGGAAGGATGTTAATTGAGATGGATGCAGTAAGGAAGAGATGGGCAGAGTATTTTGAAAGATTGTTAAATGTAGAGGAGGAAAGGGTGGCTGAGATTGTGGCGAATGGAAGGGTGCAAGGAATAAATGTGTTGGGAGAGTTGAATGATTCTTTGATCACGAAGGAAGAAGTGGAGAAGGCAGTAAAGGAGATGAAAACAGGGAAAGCTGCAGGTATGGATGGGTGTGCTGTGGAATGCCTGAAGGGTGGTGGAGTGACTATTGTTGACTGGTTAGTAAGATTGTTGAATGTGTGCTTTGAGAAAGGTATGGTGCCAATTGACTGGGCAAGTGCTTGTGTGGTCCCGTTGTATAAAGGCAAGGGTGATAAGTATGAATGTACTAGCTTTAGGGGTATAAGTCTGTTGAGTGTTGTAGGTAAGGTGTATGGTAGAGTGTTAATTATGAGAGTTAGAGAGGGTACAGAGGGAGTGATTAGTGATGAGCAGTGTGGCTTTAGGAGAGGGAGGGGATGCGTTGATCAGGTGTTTGCTGTGAGACAAGTGTGTGAAAAGTATTTAGCGAAAGGCAAGGATGTGTTTTGGGCATTTATGGATTTAGAGAAAGCGTATGATAGAATTGATAGGGAGGCTTTGTGGACTGTTTTAAGATTGTATGGACTTGATGGTAGGTTACTAAAAGGGGTGAAAAGTTTTTATGTAAATAGTAGAGCGTGTGTAAGAGTGGGAAATGCTGTGAGTGATTGGTTTCCCGTGAGAGTGGGGCTGCGACAGGGATGTGTGATGTCGCCTTGGTTGTTTAATATTTACATGGATGGTGTTGTAAGGGAGGTGAATGCAAGAGTTTTAGGTGGTCTGAGTCTGGTAAATGTTGATGGAGGAGAGTGGAATCTGAAGCAGCTGCTGTTTGCAGATGATACTGCACTGGTGACTGATTCAGAGGAGAGATTGAGGCAGTTGGTAGAGGAGTTTGGAAGGGTGTGTGAAAGGAGGAAATTGAAAGTAAATGAGAATAAGAGTAAAGTGATGAAGTGTACGAGGTTGATAGATGGTAGGGGGGATAAATATAGTTTTGAATGGTGAGTTGCTTGAGGTAGATTGTTTTAAATTACTAGGGTCACATGTTGCTGTGGATGGAAGAATAGATGCAGAAGTGAAGTTTAGAATAAATGAAGTAGGAAAGGTGCTGGGAGGAATGAAAAAAGTGTTTAAATGTCGTTCGCTTAGAATGGATGTAAAGAGAAGGCTGTATGAGGGTGTTGTGGTACCGACTGCATTATATGGGGCTGAAACATGGAATATGGGTGTAGCAGAGAGGAAAAGTTTGAATGTAATGGAGATGAGATGTCTGAGGAGTATGTGTGGAGTGAAGCGTATGGATCGGGTGCGAAATGATGAAGTGCGAAGGAGAACTGGAGTTGTTCGGGAGATGGCTGGTAGAGTTGAGCAGAGGGTGTTGCAATGGTTTGGACATATGGAGAGAATGGATAATGAGCGATTGGTGAAAAAGATAACTAGATCTGATGTGAGAGGTGTAAGGCTGAGAGGAAGACCACGAATAGGATGGATGGACAGTGTGAAGAGAGCGCTGGATGCGAGAGGGATGTCTGTTGAGCAAGGAAGAGTGGCTGTGCGTGACAGAAATAAATGGAGAGAAATTGTGAATGAATAAGTGATGACGCAGCCCTGAGGGGATATTCTCCCGCATTTGGTCTGATCAGCTAGTCAAGTCAGGTGCGGGAAAGGGGATGGGTCTGTTATGATGTGGCAGGGGTAAACCAGTTCTGCTGTCGGGCCCTGCTGCGGATGTCACTGATTGCATTGCCCAGTTGACCCTTGTGCGGTGTGGTGCGGTGAGGATCTGTCCGTTCTCCCCTTTGGGGCTAAGATGCAAATGAATGTGTTTGAATGGATGAGTAAATGGAGAGTGAGTCGTCCTGTCTCGGCTACCTCCCTTTCCTTGGGGGAAGCAGCCTAGGTATATAGATAGATAGAATAGATTGTTAAAAATTAGAGTATACTCTTGCAGAAGATTCTGTCGGGTTTAAACATGTAAGAACTAAGTTTTTGATGCATTACAAACAACAAGATTACTTTTACCCCAATCAGAGATATGAGCCAAGTCAGACATTTGGTTTGCCATAGCCTCATCCCTTGACTGTTGAATTGACTGCTGAGATGGGCACTGTGAAAGGCGAACAAAAACTTGAAAGGTGGAGTCATCAGCATATGAGTGGATAGGGTTAGATGTACAGCTTAGGTCACCGATGAATAAAAGGAAAGGAGCTGATGATAGGACAGAGTCCTGAGGAACACCACTATTGATAGCTCTAGAAGAACGGTGGCTGTCTATAATAGCAGCTATAGAACGACCAGAAAGGAAGCTAGAGATGAAGGCACAGTTAGAATGATAGAAACCCTAAGAGGGCAGTTTGGAAATTAATGATTTATGCCAGACTTGATTGAAAGCCTTTGAGATGTCAAGTGCAATGGCAGAGCTTTCGTTAATGTCCTGAAAGGAGAATGTCAGGAGTCTGAAAGATACGTGAGAAGATCGCCAGTGGTGTGTCCCTGGCGGAACCCATAATGACGATCTGCAAGAAGGTTGTAATAAGGTGTTTTTTTTTCTTTTTTTAAGAATAGACTCAAAAACTTTTGATATACAGGATGTTCAAGCAATGGAACGATAGTCAGAGGGTTGAGAATCGCCACACTTCTCTGGGACAGGCCGAATGAGAACAAACTTCCAGCAAGATTAAAGGAAAGGTTGGCAGGCAAAGGCGAAAGAGTTTACCTAGGCAGCATGTAAACACAGAAGCACAGTTCCTGGGGAAAACGGGAGGGTCCCCGTCAGGCCCACATGCCTTGTTAATTTTGAGGCCAGTGATGGCAGAAAATACACCAGTTAAAGATATTTTCAGCCATGAGGAAGTCAGAGAGGAAATGATGGAGAAACAGACTGGAATCGTTTGAGGTGGAATTGGAGGAGAAAGCTTGAGCAAAGAGTCAGTAAGGACAGAAAAGATGTCGGTTTGTTCACCAGGTGGATCAGTGAAAGGAGAGGAGTTAAAGTTTGCACTAAGTAGAAGCAGCTACTCGTTATCTTGGAGTTTATTTCCAGTAGCTCTCTGGCAGAATGTGTACGAGTGTTTTAACGGCTCTAGAACATTTGTACAACACTTTTACGTGGCTAACATTACATCCTGTGCTTAACATCTTTGCATGGCTTAATGAAAGAATCAGATAGTACAACGGGTCTACATTCTTCTCATAGCGCTTCTTCGGGACTAATATCATATTCTAGCGTTAATGCCTTGTTGCAGCTTAGCATTCAAGATGGAAGTTAAAGTGAACAGTGGACTGGTTGGCGGTCGATTTTCTTAAAGTAAACATTTTATTTGGGTGATAAATGTGCTGAATATCCTATGACATACCGTAGTTAATTTGACACCACCAAAGTAAATATATGCAGATATAAGCCATCAAAACTGCACAAAAAGTTGATGGCAGCAGGAGCCTCGAGTGGCCATGGCGTCATAAACTCGCCAAGCCGGGAGACAAAACAAGATTGTGATCCCCAACTAAGTTGTGTATTTGGTTCTGCTGATTAGCCAAGCTTTGCTTCGTCATGGTCAAGTCAGCAAATAACCGCCATTGGTGTTCTGTTCCACTGTGCAAGATCACAAGTTGAATCACACCAGAAAAAAGGTTCATCACTGTTCCAAGAGATGAAAACCAGGAAGCTGTGGTGGCAAGCAGTGCGTCGGGAGTACCCCATCACAACTGGCAACTCCTAGTTCCTACTGTTGTGAAGTGATGCGAGGGCATGCCGAATCGGTGGTTATTTACCGAATCGGCAATTTAAAATGGAAAATATTATCATCTTTATCGCCATATAGGTGGATGCACGCCTAATTATCTGAAATCCGGTCAAAAATTTGAGATTAATATGATTAATAATAAAATTTCAGGTTTCATAGCTAAAACATGCTAAAGTCAACAGATGTTTACCCCTCAGATTGTCAACATTCATTGACAGACTTCCATGTTACACAGATATTGATTTGAAACAATTAAATGTATTTACATTGTAAATATTTACACAAAGCAAAAGTCTGTCAAGGCGAGTTGTCAAGCTAGAGGTGAAACACTTGCACCAACTTCAGCAGATTTTTGTCTTGAATCCTGAATTTTTATTAATAGTCAAATTAAACACAAATTGTCTATGGGATATCATGTAATTAGGTGTGTATGAACCTATATGGTAATAAAAATTATAACAGCCTTTCCTCTTTCTCTCTGACGAGCACTATCTCTCCTCCTCTAAACCTCACCATCTCTTCTTAACTGAGACTCAGCTGTCTGAGGCAACTGAGAGCAAACCCTGTTCTGTATCCTCCTACTTTCCCTATACTCATTTCAAAGCCATAGGTAGCTGTTGTGGATATGTACGCAACAACTTACCTTGCACTCGTGTTCCTGATCTTGATTCTTCTGAATTCTTTACTCCCTGACTTCGGCTTTCCTGTCATTCTCTTACTGAATATGTCTGTGCTATTAGCTTATCCCCTAATTCTACTGACTATGAAAAATTCTTCGACTATCATACTTCTACGATGGAACACATCCTTTCCGTTCCTCCCTTCTCTGAAATCTCCATTCTAGGAGATTTCAGTGTTCACCACCTTTGGCTGTCCTCACCTTTCCACCTGGTGAACAAATGTACATCTTCTCTCTTCTTAATGACCTAGTGCAGCTTGTACAGTACCCTACCCGTATCCCTGACTGCCTTGGAGAGAATTCCAACACACTTGACCTCTTCCTTACAAATAATCCTTCTGCTTGCACTGTTAATCTTTCCTCTCCGTTGGGCTCCTCTGATCGCAACCTTACTACCTTAACCTGTCCTACTGCTCCAGTACGGCCTGTGGACCCTCCAAAGAAACGTTGGTTTTGGCACTTTGGAGCTGCTAAATGGGAGGCCCTCAGGAAGTACTTCTTTGATTTTAGCTGGAATGATTACTGTTTCCATGACTGGGAGCCATCTGAGTGTGCCATGCGCATTATGAAGGTTATACTCTCGGGCATGGAAGCTTACATTCCTTTCTCATATCCTTTGATTAATGCAAAAAAGCCTTGGTTTAATCACGCTTGTTCTAATGCTGTCCACAACGAGAAGAAGGCCTATAAAAGGCACCGGAACCATCCCACCCCTGAATCACTTCACTTTTATGTTTCTGCCCGGAATCGTGCTAAGTCTGCTCTTTGCTCTGTTAAAAATAATTTCATCCTTAATAAATGCTCTCAACTCTCCAGCTTGAATTATTCCTGCTCCTTCTGGCACCTTGCCAAAAACCTTTCTAACAACTTTACCTCATCATCCTTCCCTCCTCTCCTAATCTGATGGCTCTGTAGCTATTTCTTCTATTAATAAATCCGATCTCTTCGCTCAGACTTTCTCCTCCAATTCCACTTTAGATGATTCCGGTGCTGTTCCTCCATCACTTCCTCCCTCTGACTACCTCATGGCTGACATTAAAATTTCTTCAGCTAATATATTTTCTGCCATCACTGGCCTCAATACTAACAGGCATATGAGCTTGATGGGGTCCCTCCTGTTGCCCTCAAGAACTGTGCTTCTGTGCTTTCACCCTGCCTAGGTAAACTCTTTCGCCTTTGTCTCTCAACTTCTACCTCTCCTTCATGTTGGAAGTTTCCTCTCATTCAGCCAGTCCCAAAGAAGGGTGACCAATCTCAACCCTCTAACTATTGCCCAATAGCTTTAACATCCTGTGTCTCAAAAGTTTTCGAGTCTATTCTTAACAGAAAAATTTTAATGCATCTTTCCTATTACAACCTTCTTTCTCATCGTCAATATGGGTTCTGTCAGGGACGCTCCACTGGTGATCTTCTCAATCACCTTTCAGGCTCCTGGTCATCCTCCTTTCGGGACTTTGGCAAAAGCTTTGCCATGGCACTTGACATCTCAAAGGCTTTCGATCAAGTCTGGCATAAATCTTTGTTTTCCAAACAGCCCTCTCACGGTTTCTATCCTTCTATCTGTGCTTTCATCAATAGCTTCCTTTCTGGTCGTTCTGTAGCTGCTTTTGTAGACGGCCACCGTTCTTCTCCTAGATCTATCATCTGCGGTGTGCCTCAGGGCTCTCCCCTATCACCAACTCTCTTCCTATTATTCATCAATGACCTTCTGAGCTGTACATCTAACCCTGTCCACTCATATGCCGATGATTCCACCCTTCACCTTTCCGTTCAATTCCCGCAACATCGATCTCAGCAGTTACTTCAACAAACAAGGGATGAGGCTATGGCACACCTAATGTCTGACTTGGCTTGTATCTCTGAGTGGGGTAAAAGTAATCTTGTTGTTTTTTATGCATCGAAAACTCAGTTCTTAAACCGATCAATCCGACAGAATCTTCCACAGGAGTATCCACTAATGTTTAAAAATATCCAGCCCAATTCTGCATCATCCTTAAACATACTTGGGGCTTCATTCTCCCGGGATATATCTTGGAAAGATCACATTACATCTCTTGTAAAATCTCCTTCCAAGAGATTGGGTGTGCTAAGCTGACTCCATACCTTCTTTACCCTGCACAGTTGTTGACTTTATACACGGGTTTTATTCGCCCCTATGTAGAGTACAACTCTCATGTGTGGGGAGACTCCCCACATACAGCTCTTCTCAATAGGGTGGAGTCAAAGGCTTTTTGTCTCATTAACTCTCCTCCTCTTACTGGCTCCCTTCAACCTCTCTCTCCCCGCTGCACTGTTGCAGCTTTATCTCTTTTCTATCACTACTTCAGTGATCACTGCTCCTTTGAACTGTCTGCTTGCATTGCTCCACCTCTACGATGGGTGCGTAGCACCTGTCTAGCAACAAACTCGTCCCGTTTCTGTCCAACTCTCTAATGCAAAAGTTAACCATTACTCCCAGTCTTTCATTTATGCAACGGGTCAGCTCTGGAGCGGTCTCCGTCTGTATATATTCCCTACTTCCTATGATCTACAGTCCTTCAAAAGCAGTGTGTCCAGGCATCTCGAAATGAACGGATTTTGAATTTGGTTCTATTTTGTACTGCTTTTGTTTTTTTTCAAGGAAGGAACGGTTTCCGGATTCCTGGCCTTTGGTTCCTTCTTCCTTCCATTTTATTTATATATACAGGTACCGGTATATATATATATATATACATGGATGGGGGCACCCATCATCCACTTGCTCAATGTAGAGTAATGCCATATGAGCTCTACACTGAGTGACAAGCCAAATGGTTTCCAGTACACAGGAATGCTAAAGTGGTGTGTGGTGTGGCAAGAGTAACAACAAAGAGGAAATGTGCGGCATGGTGGGATGAGGAGGTTAAGAGAGAGGTGGAGGACAAGAGGAAGAAGTGGCTAAAGTGGTTACAGGACAGGGATTTAGTTGAAATAAGACATGAGTATACTGAGAGCAAGAAGCATGTAGAAAGACTAGTGAAGAGGAAAAAGAAAGAGGTAAATGATGATCTAGGAAGAAAAATGAATGCGAACTACTCTGAAAATAGGAAGTTATTCTGGAAAGAGATGCAGAAATGTAGAAGTGAAAGCAGAAAGAAATGTGATGATGTGAAGGATGTAGCTAATAGGTTACCATGGAGATGAAGTAAGGACCAGATGGAAAGAATATTTTGAAAGCCTGATGAATGAGCATAGAGAAAGCAGAGCGGCTGTAAACATGTGTGGTTTGGGGGGTGTGCAGATAAGGAAAGCAGTGCCAGGAGACGTGACACTCGCACAGGTGAAGAGTGCTGTGAAGCGGCTGAATAATGGGAAAGCAGCAGGGATTGATGAGGTGTATGCAAAGATATTTAAATGTAGTGGAGAGAGTGGAACGAAGTGCTTGTTGAAGATATGTAAGAAGGTATGGATGAGTGAAACTGTGCCTACAGAGTGGAAAAAGGCTGTGATTGTACCCCTGTACAAAAATAAAGGTGAGCGAAGTGAGTGCAAGAATTATCGTGGCATAAGTTTATTGAGTGTGGTAGGGAAGGGATATGGAAGAATTATTATAGAGAAAGTACGAGATATCAGAAGTCCTAGTGAGTGATGAACAGGGTGGCAGAGGATGTATGGATCAAATATCTGCAGTGAGACAGATAGCAGAGAAGGCTTGTGAGAAGGACCATAATGTGTTTATGGCATTCATGGATCTGGAAAATGCATATGACAAAGTAGACAGACAGGGATTGTGGAAAGTTTTGCACATGTACGGTGTAGATGGTAAGCTGGTAGGTGCTGTAAAGAGTTTTTATGATGGTAGCGAAGCATGTGTAAGGGTTAATAGGCATCTAAGTGAATGGTTCACGATCAATGTGGGTGTGCGACAAGGTTGTCTGATGTCCCCATGGTTGTTCAATATATATATATATATATATATATATATATATATATATATATATATATATATATATATATATATATATATGAATGGGGTGATGAGAGAAGTAAAAACACGAGTAAAGGAGTGAGGGATGGTATTGGTAATGAATGGTGATGGATGGAATATCTCAAATTCGTTGTATGCTGATGATGCAGTACTGCTTGCAAGTACCAGACAAGAACTTGGAAGGTTAGTGCAGAGTTTTGCTGGTGTCTGTGAGCGTCGTGCCTTGACAGTAAATGTAGAAAAGAGTAAGGTGATGGTTATTGAGAAAGTGACTCCCAGTGTGATGTTACAATGAATGGAGAGAGACTGGATTGGTGAGAGTTCAAATACCTGGGTACAGTGATAGAAAAGAGAGGAAAATGTGCAAAAGAAGTTGAAAGTACAGTGACACAAGGAAGAAAAGTAGCTGGTGCAATGAAGGCCTTGATAAGAAACAGAGGCTTAAGTGTTGCAGCTGCTCGAGCCTTACATGAGTGAGTGTTAGTGCGAACTTTAACAGAGGGATGTCAGACTATGGTGTGGCATGAAAATGAAAAGTCAAGAGTAAGACCAGTGGAGATGGGACTGCTGAGGCATGAATGTGGAGTACAGAGGGTGGATAGGACACGAAATAATGTAATTCGTGAAAGATGTGGAATGAGGAAGTCTGTGGACACCAGAACAGAAGAGTGTACTAAGATGGTATGGTCATGTGGAGAGAATGGATAACAATAGAGTGGTGAAAAAGGTATATCTGAGCGAATTTGAAGGAGGGAGGAGGCGAGGTAGGCCAAGGAGAAGGTGGAGAGATATGGTGGATGAGTGTGTGGAGAAGAGAGGTTTGGAAGTCGGTGAGGCTAGGGAACTGACAAGAGATCGAGCTGGCTGGATGAATGTTGTGAGGAGAAGTGCATGATCAGGGATTTTGGCACCCCTTTTTAAAGTGGCAGTGTCCGGATTGACTCAATCGGATACGTTTATATGAAGCTACAGAACGTGGTGAATGTTTTTGGTGTATTAAATAGAGCCAGGATTCTGGGGGCTTGAATGATGAGTGAATGGAAGCGTGGCTCATTGGATTGGGCAAATTTGGGCTGTCTGGACATTGTTAGTCCTCACCCTGCCCTTGGGTGGGAAAGGAGGTCCGGATGATGATGATGATATATATATATATATATATATATATATATATATATATATATATATGTATATAGCTTAACCTAACAGTCACCTTTGAAGCAAAACCACCCCTAACTTTGGCTTAAGTCACTGGTATGTGAAAATATTATTCTCCAGATCAGACTGGCTGTTACTAAAAAGATGTTTAAACATCACCAGTATTTAAGACCAAGAAATGAGATAACCAAATACTCCACAGAGGTCTAGCTGTTCACGGTCAGGCCTATGTAGGAGCAAAGAACATTAAAATATTTCGGTCTTTGTGACGTCTTCCCTATGTATTACTGCCGAGTTTCAGGGCTACATGCCTCTGGAGTCAGGACCTAGCAATACTTATACTGATTCAGTTCATAAATCACTTCATTACGACTTTATCATATCTAATCTTTTTTGCTACCGAGTAGTCGTACAGGTACCCCCTGGTTGTCGCTAGGTTCACCGTCACTACTAGTCTCACTAAAACCAACAAATCTCACTAAAACAGAAACATAGCATACTTCACTTTGAAGAGAACTATCGCCCTAAATCTTACATACCTTGCATGATAATATCAGCTGAATATCATAGAAATCTTGCCTGTACTGGAGGATGATTCCCAGACATTGTCGCGAGTGGCCCTGGTATGGGTTGTGACGTCACAGTGACGGTGCATTTTTCTCGCGAGGTACAAGAATCTCCAAGTTTGAATGACTATTTTTTTTCATAAATATTAAATCGGAGCGAAAAAAAAAAAAAAAAAGATATTCCAATGATTACGAGTGATCATTCTATTATTTGATATAGCCTGTGCACCCGAAAGCAATAATTGGTAGCGCCCCTAGGAGCTGAAGCCAAGGGAAGAATAGAACAGGCGAACGAACACAGCCTCCTCCCCCCCCCTCCACCCTCCCTACTCCTCTCCACCCTCTCTCCCCAACCAATATCCAAACGTTGCCTGGTAGGTTTGTAACAATCGTGGCTGGCGATATTAATGTGTCCATGTCTTCATGATTTAACATATACGTGCATTACCATTAGCGTTAATAACATAGCATGGAGTGATGTGCAATAATGTGTTACTAGCTAACGTATGATCGTGGAGAAGCAATGTGATGTACGTGAAGGCAGAAGCATGAAAATGCGAAGTAAGTATAATTTTATTGCACTTTAACAATACATTCATATTAATATGAAGTAAATAATAGTCACATTTCAAGCGTATGTAAATATTTCTCACATTAATGATATCCGTTACCGTCTGTCACTCCATTCCCCACCAACCACCCGCACACTTTGTTGCCACTTCACCGAAGTGCGCACCAGCAAATCCCAGAACATGAACGAAACATCTAACACGCTTTGATCACACATTTTATACATCTATACATTGCAAACCAGGTGGACAACATGATACCATACTGTATTGGAGCGAGTTCATTGTGGTTTAAATTGGCAGGTGAAATACACCCAGTATTTTCCAGTGTTAATACCACAAGGTCATAAAGTTGTGTATTACTAGCACATTGTATGGGGTTTACGACCTTTGTATGCTGCCTGTCCCTACAGAAAACAACTTGGCAGTTACCTTACGCGAATCTAAGACTTATATGCGAGACATAGAAGACTTATTTTGCTCCAGGCATTACTGCAGCATCCAAAAAAAAACTATTCCTCATGGAACTAGCCGTCTCACCGTTTGCTGTAACATAATCCCACAGTGCAGTCATTACACCACACATGCTGATGTAATTATTGCTGTGATTAGGATGAAGGATACGATGATGGGGGATGTGGTAACTGATTCAGTAAATAACAAAACTGTAGTCCTCATCTTTAGATCGAATGGCTATTCATTGGCATTGTGTAATGCTAAAAATGTTGTCCCACCGGTATTCACCAGTGTAATACCTGAATGTATTTTCTTACCTGTTGTGGGTATTGATCAACTCACCCATGGATATACAAGTGGTACTCGACTTAGTATAGTGGATGGTAAATATTTATGAAAAGAATGAATTGTGGTAGCGTTTGTAGTTTTTGGCCGAGTTTAGATTTTAGTCGGTACCTCAGGTGGTTGTCGTTCCCTCAGCGAAGGAATCTTGAATTGGAAGGGGAGTGAATTTGGCTTGAGGACATAATTTCCTTGATTAGGTATACTAATAAAGAAAAGAAAATGCTATATACTTTACTCTACTTTAATAATTCTGTTAATTTCCACAAAACTATCATTTCTTTATTACATGACCCTTTTTAGTTTGGGAGAAGATTGCAAATGTTACTAAGGCTTTTGGGTGATCATTCCTCTAACATTATTACCAGACGAAACAATTTGATACACTCGAGATATGGAGTCGTTGTACTTTACTTTCTTTTTTTTTGGCCGTTACTCTTGGGCTCAACATTGGCCTCAAGACAGGGACACTTTTACAGATATGATTTGTCTGTTCGGGCTGGCATAGCCTCGTATCAATAAGAATGATTATTTGTATTCATCTTTCACCCATATAAGGTATTCTCCTCATATAATTTTCTCGGCTCTCACATCAAATCAGTAATGCTTTTCTCGTTTCACCATCGACAATGTTATATAATCACTAGAAGTACATAATCTCTCGGGCCTGTCTAGCCTCGAGGAATAATTAAAAAAAAACAATACAATCACTAGGAACACCTCAATCACTCGGGCTTATTTAGCCTCGAGGTACAACTTAAATATCACATTATTGTTCTCAATCAGTAAGTTCCCTTTCACGCTCCTGATTATAATTTTTTTCTAATAATAAACTAATTTTAAAGAAAGAGAACAGTTGATGAATTTGAATTCTCCTTTCCGTTACAGAACATATCACTTCTATACTTCTATTCCTTATCTACAAAAAAAAGAATTCACTTGATAGAACCATTAATAACACATCAAATACCTTCGGTTTGCAATAATAACTCGTGAGTGGTGCAAGTGTAAGTGTAAAAGTCTATGGGCAATACTTGGGAATAATGGCGTGCTCCCACGGTCGTCACCGCCGGTGTCTGGGGACTAAACGAACGTCTGTTATACACGATGTTTGGGCAGCAAGTCACTACGTTAAACTCTCAACAATATTACTTCTCATAGTTCATAATAAGTATGGATTAAACAAAGAAAAAGAGGGGGAGGAAGAAGAAATGTGGACGACTCACCTAAACGAACGTCTGTTATACACGATGTTTGGGCAGCAAGTGGGGCCTGTCGGGCACTAAGGACGCCACTGCTCAAGTCAAATGAGGTGGTGTTTTTGAAATATGGGGGGTTTCAATTCTCTTTACAATTTATTTAGCAGTGTACCCATGACGCCAGGACTCCTGATTGAATTGGGGAAAATTTGGGATTTATCCTTACTTAAATTAGATACTGATTCTATCACTATTTCAATTTGAATCTGAAAGCAGCTCATGCCATCTAGTGACGGCCAAGATAAACGGAACTTTAAATCCTCACCAACGACATGATTTAGGCCTTTTGGACTGTTAATCTTACATACTTGTGTTCTAACAGCTTCATTAGCAAACATTTCACAACTAGGTTACGGAAAGAATTGTATATTCATCATTACTCTGTTTAAGGTTTAAACTCGGCGCCCAACAACGACAAGAAAAGTTGGCGCATCTGTCTGTTATTCGTTACTCTACGAGACGGGGAATTCCCATAGCTCAACATCCACAATTACATCACCCACTGCATAGATACAGAGATACATGAAAAAAATAAAGTCAACCCTACATTAATCATTAATATATGAATTACTACTTAGAGTAGGAACTTATAAACTAATATTCAGGATACACCCTATCTAACTTAAAATTCAGTACTACTAAACACATACATGAATATCAAATGTGTGGCACTACAATTGTGTTGCAGGTCTGTGTGTATGCGTGTATGTGCAACAGTGCAACACGTGTGTGTGTGTGTGTGTGTGTTCTTACCTACTGTACTTGTTCTTACCTAATTGTATCTTTACAGGAATGAGTCAAGCTCGTACTGTAAACCATTTTTATCGTCCATATCCTTAACTTTATGAATTGTTTTGGCACACTATTTCATTCGGTAGTGCATTTCATTGATCAACTACCCAATTTGGGAAACTAAATGTCCCTACATCTTTATCGCCTCTCTTTTTATGCAGTTTTTTGCAGTGTCCTCTTGCTGATGGTTCCCCATAGGTTATGTAATCATTTATGTCTATTTTTTCCTCTCCTGATATGCATTTGTATAGCATAATCATGTCTCCTCTTTTCCTTCTTTCCTGTAGTGTAGGCAGATTCAGTTTTTCTTGTCTTTCTTCATAGCTTAGATCCCTTATGCTTGGTACCCATCTTGTAGCGGCCCTTTGAACTTTTTCAGTCTTATCTATGCGTTTTTTGAGATGAGGACTCCAGACTACTGACGCATACTCCGGGGTTGGTTTTATGAATGATGTTATTATCTTTCTTAGCATGTCTTCATTTATGTATGTGAATGTTATTCTGATATTTGCAAGCAGTGTATACATGTTCCGTACCTTCTCACTGATGTGGTCAGCTGGAGATAGTCTGTTATTGATAATCACACCTAGGTCCTTCTCTTTTTCTGATGTGTGTAGGGTTTTGCTTCCTAACTTAATAATCCCAATCAGGTCTTTCTCCACTTTTACCAAACTTGATTACATGACACTTGTCCACACTGAATTCCATTTGCCATGTATTGCTCCATTCATGAAGTTTATTTAGTTCTTCTTGTAGCACTTTACAAGAGTATGTGTTAGTAATTCTCCTTTGTATTTTTGCATCATCAGCAAACATATTTAGATAGCTTTCATTTCCAGTGTTACTGTCTATAAAATTTATATACACTAAAAACATAATTGGTGCCAGCACTGAGCCCCTTGGAACTCGGCTAGTCACTTCCCTCCATGATGAGTAATTTCCCCTTAGTACTGTTCTCATTTCTCTTTTTTTGAGAAAATCTTGCATACAGCAATACAGTTTGCCTCGGATTCCTCCTTGATGGTACAGTTTCCATAAAAGTCTTTGGTGCAGTACTCTGTCAAATGCATTCTTGAAATCAAAATAGATAATGTCCACCCATCCTTCTCTGTTCTGGAATGTTTCTGTTACTCTATCACAGTAGCTCAACAAATTAGTAACACATGATTTTCCCTTTCTGAAACCAAACTGTCTTTCTGTTATCATATTGTGTTCTTCTAGACGATTTACCCAAACTTTTCTTATCAGCTTTTCTAATACCTTGCCTACAACACTTGTTAGTGATACTGGTCGGTAGTTGAGTGGATTTTGTCTATTTCCTTTCTTGAATAAGGGAACAATGTTTGCTTTCTTCCAAATATTAGGTAATTTACCTTATCCCAAGGATTCCTTGAAAATTAAAGATAATGGTTTACTTAACCCGCCCCATCCCGACCACTTTTCCACCACTGACTCCCCCCAATCCCGACCATTTTTGGAAAAAAAAAATTTTGGCTCAAACCTCCGCTTTTGGTGAGAAACATCGAAAATTCATAGAGAAATCGCTCACCGGAGGTTTAAAATACTCGATACATGTAGGAGTACCTCCTTACCTTATTGGGTTTTCTAACAGGCTGGCACCAAAGAAAACGAGTTCTATGGGAGGATAACTATTTCACACCACTCATAAACGGTATTTATTTATTTACTTGGTACAAATTTATATGTAGTACGAGAGTATATTGGTTTTCAAGCAGTAATATAGGCATTAAAAGCATTGTTTCACTCATTAACTCATCACCATACCTGACCTTTTATTGCCACATTACCTGATCATCATTTCTGACTGTTTCTTCCTCTAATGCTCTGTAAAGTTTGTCCTCCACATTGTCATTGATTGGGGAATCACTTTGGCCCTGAATTTTGTACTGTGGCATGGCATGGCTTTACTGGCCAGGTCACTGATAACAGGTGAATTGCTGAGACAGTGGTGTGCAGGTGGGGGGGGGGAGGAAGTCATGCTGGGTAAGGCATTGTCCCTGCCTGTGATCTTGTAGAGGAAGGTGTCACGTGTATATGTACCAAAAATCACTCGCGAAAATTGAAAATTGTGCAAATTAGGGACCTCGCAATTGATTCGCATTTATGTACGTCGACGGGATTGGCAGTGACAAAACATGTGGACGTTAAAGAACGTCGATGGGACGCCACGGGTTAACTGCTTTGCACATTCACGTAGCACCCAACATGAAATTTCATCAGGAACATTTGCTTTTCCTTTGATTTACTTAACTTCTCCTGTATTTCTTTATCTGATATTTGTATATCTGGTAGTATGTGTGGGTATGCATGTTCCATATAATCCCTCTCAAAATTATTTTCTTCTATAAAAACTGATTGGAAATTCTTATTTAGTGCTTCATAAATGTCCTTCTCTTGTGTGTAGATGATCCCCTCATCTGTAATGGACTGTATTTTATCTTTTACTTTTGTTTTGCTTCGGATGTAGCTGTAAAATTGCTTCGGTTGATTACTACTTTTATTTACGATGTGCTCCTCGAACTGTTTTTGGGCTTCCCTCCTTATTCTTGTATAATCGTTTCTTGCCTGTTTATACTTGTTATATGCCCTTTCACTATTGTGTCTTCTGTATCTGTTCCACAACAAATCTCTTTTTTCTTTTGATTTTTTACATTCTGTATTAAACCATTTCTTTCATTTCTTTTCTGCTTGTTTGTGCTGTGGTATGTACTTCTGGACTCCTATTTCATAAAGTTCACAGAATTTTCTATATATAACATTAAAATCTTGTCCTCTAAGCTCTTTTTCCCAATCTGTTTCTAAGAAGTATTTCTTTAGGTCTTGGTGGTTGCCCTTTTTGTAGTTAAGGGTCTTTTTGTAACTTTCATTACTATTAACTATGTCATATGCAATCCTGAAGTTGTAATTTAATTTGCCGAATGGTGGGTGATACATTATATTGTCAGTATCATTTTCTTGCCTAGTAAATATAAGATCTAGTACTGATGGTATAGTAAATATAAGATCTAGTACTGATGGTATATCAAGTCCTCTTTTTCTGGTGCTTCTTTTACATGTTTTGTTAGGAACAACTCCTGCACAAGGTCCAGGAGCTTTTGGTCCCAACAGCTTTCCTGGCTTTTTATATCTAGAGTATTCTAATTTATATTTTTGTACTGAAATCTCCAGTTAATATAATTCTTTCAGATTCCTCGTCCATTCTATGTAGTAATGCTTTTAAACCTTGAATTGTTTTCTCTGCCAGGTCTTCATATTCGCCTTTTTCCCAAATATTTGATCTCGGTGGCATGTATGAATTTGCCACAATTACTTTCCCTTCAGACGTACTAATCTCTACTGCAGTGTTTCTCAACTGGTGGTCCATGGTGACTTTCTGGGTGGTCCACAGGACATTCACTATATTTGGTAATAAACTGGAGATTGGTGCATATATTTATAAATTTATTGAAAAATGCAGTACGAAAAATTTTATCAAAATAAATAATTGGTCATTCATTTTATTGTATTATTCCTATTTAAGAATTTTTTTTCAAACCAAAATGTTTGTTGTCCATGTTTTATTTATCATAACTCAAAAATGAAATGGTCCACGATATTTTATTTTTTTAATTGGGCTGGTGGTCCATGGCCTGAAACAGGTTGAAAACCACTGCTCTACTGTAATCAGTTCTACCTGTGAGGGTACATCTAGTTCTATATCTTTGACGTACAGATTTTTCTTTGTTAATATTATAATTCCTCCTCCTTTTTTTAAGTTCCTATCTCTTTTCCATATATTGTATTCCTCTAGGTTTAGTGTAACGTTTGATATCCTTGGTGTTAATTTTGTTTCAGTTAGGCAAACAATATGTGGTTCCTTTTCTTTGGTATAATCATTCATCTCTAGTAATTTAGATACCATTCCATCTACGTCGGAGTACATCAGCTTAATCATCCTGTTTACATACTTGTCATAACTTGGGTCTACTACCTTTTTCCTTTTTTTCCCTCCTGTTTAGTACCACTTTCGTACCTGCAATCCAATTACTTTGTTTAAAAATGTGTTTTTCTCTTGCTCTGATCTTCCCTCATTCTTTGTTTTTGGCTCCTCGCTCTTCTCATTTAGTAATCCAGTTCCTCTTGAGTTAGGCATCTCTTTATCCATACATTTTTGAAGTCCTCTTTTTCCATAAGTTTGTTTGCATTTTTCAGTATTTCCTCCACAGTGTTTACACACTGGAAGGTTACTTTTAGGGGCCTTGATTTATTTCTCTCATATTTCCCTAGCCTTGGTGTGTATGTGTGTGTGAACGTGTGTGTGCGTGATTCATACCAGAGGAAGAGTCGAATCTTTGAAGCAAAGTCTCGTATATAGAAGGAATATTATTCGTCGCTGATTTCGTGTCCATATATAATTATAAATAACCAGAAAACGGTTTGTATGATTGACAACCTGAAGCGCCGCCAGATGGTGACAGATATCGTAAATGTGGTTGAAATAGCTTCATACTCCTGGACTGGGAATATTATTTTCCTGATATTAGTATGAATATTATTATAATAATGCGTTAAAATTTTACTCGCCCAGCTTTTTTCATACTCATGCCTTTATTTACATCACTTTGCTTCTCCATGTTCATATACCAGCTGGTAACATATTATCGCACATTACATCATGGTATGTTGTTAACACTGGTGGTAATTCACGTGAATATTAATTCATGCAGACATAGACACAACGTAACATCGCCAGCCACGAATGTTACAACCTACCTGGCAGCGTTTATGCGGGGGTTGGGTAGGGAAGGGTGGGGGTGGAGAGGGCCGGTGGGAGGCCGTGTTCGTTCGCCGGGTCTATCCTTCCCTTGGTTTCAGCACTAAGGGGGGCTACCGATTATTGCTTTCGGGTGTATATGACTGTCAACCAACCCATTTCTCTCACACCAGGGAAAGCCAGATTAATAGCCTATAGGAAGATACGGTTAAATCAGGAAGATAGGGTCAGGATAGGTAATAGGTAATACTGTAGTGGAAGTTCTATCGCCTCTAATACCTCTCTCTCTCCTCCAAGGGCTGATGACAATGGTCTGTGGCCAAGCAAAGTCATTAGCGTCAGTTACTGCGGATTCACCAAATTGACTTTTTTGTGTCCGTGTGGAGAAAAGCTGGACAAGTAACAGGAATTTTGATGCTGATAATAAAGTGGGTATTATAGGTGAAGTGGGAGGTTAGGGTGGCCAGGATCAGGTAGTGGCTGAGTAGGAGCAGAAACAGGGTGGATTTGTTGATGCAAGAGTGTGTGGGATGGGTTGGAATGACAATGGATGGCCGGGCAATTGAGAGAACACCCTGTGAAAACACGCGTTGAATGTAGCGTGATTTGGCAGAGAGTTTAAGTCAAAGACTTGTCGTAGAATTCAGTGTAAGGATGAAAGAAAAGGTAGCTGTGCGGAGAGGAGTGGGCAAGGTGGTATACTGTAGAATGGTGGTAAAGCATTGGACATGGAGGGTACTGTATTCCCTGTTAAAACTGGCATACAGGTTTCCAGTATTGACGTGGTGAAGTTATACAGAATGAATCACTGCTCAGAGGCCCAGGAATAATTTCGACAACTTTGCATCTAATCAGCTGATTTAATTGAAATATGGAACATACTTGCTACATCTCATTGCAATTTTTCCATAGATACACCAGGTTTTGAAAGTGGTTTCATTCAGCCCTTAAACATTATTTAAACCCGGTTTTCCAAATTGGCGAATATTCGGTGCAACTTATCTAATGGGATGGCTGCAGTTACCCTAATTACGTAATCATTTAGCTAATTAAGTATCTAAATTCCTTTCCTTTAAGTTGATACCACAACCAGGAAGAAAAATACTGAGTAAAATCAGGAGAATTAAAAGTACGCGTCACTTATCGCTTATGAGTTGATCACTGGATCAGTACAGTTGACCAACTCACGTCTACTCAGCACTGCGTAGGGCTGGAGGAAGAACAAGTTATTTATTTTTATGTTATTTTTTTCAGTAAATGACTTATTAATTTCAATGTCAGATAGTTCTGAGAGGTAGTATGTGGTTTGACATAAAATAAAGTTTGTAAATATGGAGTTTGATATCCGTTCAATGATAATGATTATACTGGCGTTACTGTGGGGCCTCATATTAGTGAATTACGGTATATATGATACTGTTCTTCAAACAGGAGAGGATGAAGCAGAAATACGCACACATCACTGTCATATGCGTTGCTTCTTTCAGCGAAGGTAGAAAGAATAGGGTAAAAGGACATAACAGTGGTGAACATTACATTGTCAAGTACACCATATACAGGAACCGAGTCTATCCGTTCACTTGTCATTACGTCAATTCTCATGCCACCCCTACCCACCCACACACTTTTTCCTCCCATTCGTCCCTCTCCCTTTCACCTTCTACTCTCTTTCCTCCTTCCCACTCACCTCCAGATTATTCCACAATCCACACCTCCCAATCATCCCCACTCACCTTCCTCCACTCGCCCCCTCCCACTCTCCACCCACATTTTCTTTCCTCCCATTCACCTCCTCCCACTATCCACTCAGTCTACCTTCTCCCTCCCTCCCCCTCGTTTTTACTCTCTCTCGCCTCTCTCCCACGCTTTCCCTTTCTTTCGTCTCCATTTGCCTCCCTATTAACCTCCATTCGCCTCCCCATTACCATTGTTCACCCCTTCCTCAATTTAAGTCCCAGGCCTCGTCATCCACACTCTAACCCCCCCTACCCCTACTCCTCATCCTCTTCCCTTCATCCTTTTCATTCCATTCATCCCTCTCCCACTCCCACCGCTTCCCTCTCGCTCTCACTCACCAGTATCTTATTACCCCCACTTGCGTTCCACCCACTCACCCACTCCCTATTGCCCTCCTATTCACCCCCTCCCACTCACATCCACCCACCCTCTTCCCCCATCTCCCCCTCCCCCACACCTGCCACTGGAGAGTACCTGACGTTCCTTATGAAGTTCCAATTATGTCCGCGCGCGCGCTTGTGTGTGTGTGTGTGTGTGTGTGTGTGTGTGTGTCTCTCTCTCTGTATGTGTGTGTGTGTGTGTGTGTGTGTGTGTGTTCATTTTCATTCTTGTCAGTGTTGTGTGTGTGTGTGTGTGTGTGAGTCTTGTTTTTCCATTGTCTCTCCTCACTTTTCTATTGCATTCCTATCGTACCTTCCTCTCCCTCTCCTTCACTCCTCTCTCTCTCTCTCTCTCTCTCTCTCTCTCTCTCTCTCTCTCTGTGCGTTTGTGTGTGTGTGTGTGTGTGTGTGTGTGTGTGTGTGTGAAATCACTGTAGCGGAAGATGTTTTTGCTTCATCTTTCATAAGTGTGCCAATATTGCCTAACGGTCTATTTTTACATAGGTGAATGCGTATATTCACAAAGTGTGAAGGACACCATCATATATCTCAGACTCGGAGATATTGAAATTTTATGTCTAGCCTTGGTCTACGAGTTTTTCTGTATCCAATATCGTCCCCCAAATAGAGAAAATTTAATGCCAAAGGAATTTCTGGGAACACGTAACCCAGCACTTTCTCCATATTTTCCAACCTTCTTTCTTCGTGTTCTCCCTTTTTTCTTACAATGATGTACTTTTTAAATGGCCTAACAAAGTGCTTGGGTTTTCCCATAGTGGGATTTTATTCTGCCTTGTCCCTAATCCTTTAAATATAGTATCTTTTTTTCTTTTTATATGTAACAGATATTAGCAGTAACCACGTTTCTTATTAATCAGCTTATCAAAATTAGCGGGTCATTTCCGTGGACATTTTGTACCCCCCCATCTCTCTCTCTCTCTCTTTCGTTTTATATATACAGTATATATATATATATATATATATATATATATATATATATATATATATATATATATATATATATATATATATATATATATATATATATATAAGCAGTTATATATACTGCATATATACAGTATATATATATATATATATATATATATATATATATATATATAGTTATATATATATATAGTTATATAGTTATATATATATATATATATATATATATATATATATATATATATATATATATATAAGTAGTTATATATACTGCATATATACAGTATATATATATTTATATATATATATATATATATATATATATATATATATATATATATATAGTTATATATATAGTTATATATCGTTATATATATATATATATATATATATATATATATAAATATATATATAGTATATATATAACTCTCTCTCTCTCTCTCTCTCTCTCTCTCTCTCTCTCTCTCTATATATATATATATATTTATACATATAGTTATAGTTATATATAGTTATATATATATATATATATCTATATATATATATACATTTATATATATATATAGTTATTTATATAGTTATATATATAGTTATATATATATATATATATATATATATATATATATATATATATATATATATATATATATATAAGTAGTTATATACTGCATATATACAGTATATATATATTTATATAGTTATATATATATATATAGCTATATAGTTATATATAGTTATATATATATACTGTATATATATAATTTCCTGTAGCACCCCACGGGATGCATAGGGTCTCGATGAACTCTCTCCACCAATGCTTATCTCCTGCCATCTCCCTCAGGTCCCACCAACACTCCTCTCCTGCTTCTCTTTTCATTGTCCTCAACTACGTCTCCCTCGGCCTACCTCTGCCTCTTCTTCCTCTTGCAGTCCACTCTGGCACATCCTGTATTAAACTGCCTTCTTTTCTATATATGTGTCCCAGCCATTTCCAGGGAGATAGTCTCACATATTCATCAACTGGTTCAGTTCTCGTAATATCCCTTATTCATTTGTAACTCTGTCTTGCCACTTTATTCCAAAACTCCTTCTCAGTATCTTATTATCAAATCCTAATCCTTTCTGATCTGTTGCAATTGTACTGTGCCATGACTCATGCCCATAAATTAAAGCTGGTCTAACCATGGACCTGTAAATTTTTGCTTTAGTATGTACCGAAAGCATTTTATTATTCCAAACAGCTTTTAACTTTCCAACAGCTCGCCAAGCCAGTCTAATCCTCTCCTCAATTTCTTTGTTTAATAATCCATTAGATGATACAATCGTTCCCAGATATTTAAAATCTTCTGTATTCTTCAACACATTATTCCCAATTTCACAATCGATTTGGTTCTCCACATTCATATTAATAATTTCAGTTTTTCCACAATTTATTACCAGTCCCACTTTTTCTCCATCCTCCAACAGACAATCAAGCACCCTCTGCATCTCGTAAATACTTCCGCAAATCAGTACAATATCATCAGCATAGTCCAAATCCATCAGCCTCTTATATTCTTTCCCGTTAATTCCTGCACCTGTCCTTACAACCTTTCTCTTAACATAATACATAACCAAAACAAACAGCAAAGGCGAAAGAACTCCTCCTTGAATCATTCCTGACCTAACTTCAAATGGATCACTCAAAGAACCACCCACCATTACCTTACAAATTTAGCTTCATGCAGGCTTCTAATAATATTTACAAACTTTTCTGGTATACCATAGAATCTCATAATTTTCAGCATAGCTCCACGTGAGACACTATAAAACGCCTTTTCAGAGTCCACAAAACACATACTAAGTGGCATTTTCAACACATTAGCCTGTTGCATTAGATTTCTTACAATAAAAATCTGATCATTACAACCTCGACCCTTTCTAAATCCCGCTTGTTCTTCTCATAAAAATTTATCAATTACGGACTCTATTCTGTTCAACAAGATTTTGTGAAAGACTTTTGCTACTACAGGTGTCAAAGTTATCCCCCTCCAATTTCCACACACACTTAAATCTCCCCTTTTTGGTATTTTTATAATCACTATTTTTCCACTCTTCTGGAATTCCACCATTATCCCAAGCCACACAAAATAATTAAGTACTAAGCATATATAGTCCCGTCCCCCTTCTTAACCCTTTTTTTTCACTCCAGTAAGGGCCATGATGGGTAAAAATTACTGAAGCACTCATGTACTTAAAATGGAAAGTGTCATCTTAATAGCATAAATATTACTCGGCAATCCAAGATATATATATATATATATATATATATATATATATATATATATATATATATATATATATATATATATATATATATATATATATATATATATATATATATTACAGGCAGAATGTAAAATCAGTCAATTCGTGAAATGCCTAGTCAGTTCGTGAAATGAGTCTAAATTGGGATGTGTTAATTGACCTTAGGTCAATTTAGGCTGCGGTTAGGTTAGGCTGGGATAATCTAGGTTAAGTTTAAGTTAGGTTTGATTAGGCTAAGCTAGGTTTGGTTAGGTTAGGTTAGAGTAATTTAGATGAAAGCTTAACTTACGTTCATCTAAATTAACCCAACCTAATCTAACTAACCTAACCTAACCAAACCTAGCCTAACCTAACCTAAACTTAACCTAGATTATCCCACCCTAACCTAGCCGGAACCTAAATTAACCTAATCTAAATTAACCCATCCCAGTTTAGACCTGGTTTCTTGAATTGCCTAGGCATTTCACGAAATGACTGATTTCACAGTCTGCCTGTAACATATATATATATATATATAAATTGACTGATTTCACAGTCTGCCTGTAACATATATATATATATATATATATATATATATATATATATATATATATATATATATATATATATATATATATATATATATATATATATATATATATATATATATAGTGTGTGTGTGTGTGTGTGCGTGTGTATAAGGGTTACATGTGCTTATTATTGTATTATCTTTTCCTTGCCTGCATAGTGTCTCCATCTATTTCCAGTGCCTTTTAACACTTAGCCATCCCTACATCATACACTTTATGGAATAAAAGTTCATACTTGTCATCAGAGGATATTTTTTGAGCGATTTTTCACTACAAAATTTCAGTGATATTTTTTGTTCTTTGCTGTTGCTACCACAATGCGATAGTACCCAGGGGTAGTATGGGAGAATTCTTACGAGCGAGGGCTTCGCGAGTCTCTCGTCAGGTAGTGGCATTTCTCACATATGAGCGGCCCTACCCGGCCCGGCCCGACCAGGCCCGGCCCAACCCGGCCCAACTGTAACACTTTTGAGAAGCTTATATGTCAGCAACCACTGGGCTGACCACTGCGTGGTTGGTACCATATGATAGCCCAATTTTTAAAGATTTGTTTTTGACTGGTTACATCATTTTCCAGCGGTGCACGTGGCACGTGACATGCGCCAAGTGCTGCATGTCGAAAATCATCAAAAGAGGGCTACAGGCCAGAGAGTTTGTCATAAAGACGTGAAACTTGGTAGGTAAACAGCCACCAATCTACTCTGGGCATCTTCGGGGTGTAAGGCGACATTTCAGTGCTTTCAGATTTAAATGGCCTCGCTCGTACTGTACCTCGCCGGCAAAGATTATTGACTGGTTGTAACTGTATAGGTCACATGTCGCCTTTATTAGCACCTTCAGTATTAAAGTTCTCTCATAATCTGAGGAAATCTTCTGTTCGTACCCATGTTACAGAAGTTGTCACACTGAAGAGGTTAACTCCTTCACAACAGTGTCATTTCATTTGTGTACTTCCTGTTTCAGTCAGGCGACTTTTTTGGGGGGGGCTGAGGGTTGGGAGCTCTCTTGCAGTAAGGGGGTTTGAGATGGTCAAAATTAACCCTTGCAGTATGATGCCGTCTTTTGCCATATTCGGAGTCAGCTGGTTAATCAGTTTTCATTTTCACCATTATCCCAAGCCACACAAAATATATGAACAGACAAATAAATTAGCACAGGAATAACCTTTTCATTTGGATACGTGTACATGAATGACAGCTTGAGTTCCTCAGTGTAATACTTCCTTACGGCTAAGTGATTCTGTATTCAGTGACAAGCCAAATGATATCCTGTACACCAGGAAACCATTACTGCGTTGGTTGGTAACCATATAACCAAATGACGTCTGGTGATCTACTGGCTGTCCAGTTGGATGGGGCCAGCAAGGGATTGCACTGGGGTGACCGGGGTTTATTGCTAAGATAACCCCACTTCGGGACGAGTGCAGTTCGTCACCCTCACCATGAATTACGGGACTGAGTAGTTTAGTTCTGGGCTCCTGGTGAGGAGATGAAAATTATAAAAGGACAGAAATATTTGGGATACTCGTATCTTTAACAAAATTATATAAACATTAACAAGTGCTCATGGGCCCTGCGGGCCTCTCGCACTTGCTCCTGCGGAGGGCTCTCGCACTGCTATAATACATTTTAGTTATAGCTATGGGCAAAAAATTCTGCGGAGATCCTATGCCGGGCGCCGGTGGTGGCTTTTTTGGTCAAAATGTGATCACTCATTAAATATAGTAAAAGTTTTTCAGTCGTGATGGGACCAAGTTTTTTCACATCAGCGAATTTTTTGCGATTTTTGTGCCAATTTTGGTGCGATTTGAATGTGTAGTTTCGGCTGCCCAAAACACACACACACACACACACACACACACACATACGGCTAGTGCTATAGTATATTAGATATCAGAGTGGCATTCACAGCTTCATTTATAGTTTTCACACGTGTGCGCTGCGTGCCTGTGTGTGTGTGTGTGTGTGTGTGTGTGTGTGTGTGTGTGTGTGCGTGTGTGTAAGTGATAACATAGCATAAAGTTTACTAACGGAGTAAATTTATACATTTGGGATAGCCACACACGGGCGATTAAGACACCTGTACAGAGTCAGTAACTGCACAGGGATAAAGAAAGCACGGAGTAGGTTTAGCACATCCAGTTCTAAGGGGATTTTGCACGGAAGGTAATATGATCTTTCCATATGTCCCAATGCAAAGAAGCCTCAAGAATGTTGCAAGATTATGAAAGACTGGAAAGTGTATTGCTGAATACAGTATTAATAGACTCGTACAGTAGATTCTGTCGGGTTGAAAGATATAAGAATTAAGCTTTTTAATGCATTAAAAACAAGGTGTCTTTAACCCGTCACGTCCCGAACTATTTCGCACCTCCGACACCCCCCAATCCCGAGCTATTTTGGAAAAAAAATTTTTTTGCTAAAATCTCCGCTTTTGATGAGAAACATCGAAAATTCATAGAGAAATCGCTCACCTGAGGTTTAAAATACTCGATACAGGTAGGAGTACCTCCTTACCTTACTTGGTTTTCTATCAGGCTGGCTCCAAAGAAAACGAGTTCTATGGGAGGGTAACTGTTCCACACCACTCATAAACGGTATTTATTTATTAATTTGGTACGAATTTTTATATAGTACAAGAGTATATTGGCTTTCAAAAAGTAATATAAGCATTATAAGCATTGTTTCACTCACTAACTCATCAACATACCTGACCTTTTTTGGCGACATTACCTGATCATCATTTCTGACTGTTTCTTCCTCTAATGCTATGTAAAGTTTGTCCTCCACATTGTCATCGATTGGGGAATCACTCTGGCCCTGAATATATTTATTGGCGAGGTCACTGGTAACAGGTGAATTGCTGAGACAATGGCGTGCAGGGGGGGGAGGTTATGTGGTGTAAGGCATTGTCTCTGCCTGGCATCTTGTAGAGGAATAGAGGAAGATGTCCCGTGTATACGTACGAAAAATCACACGCAAAAATTGAAAATTGTGCAGATTATGAACCTTGCAATTGTGCAACGTACCAGTACGTCCACGGGACTAGCTGTGACAAAACGTTGCAACATACCCATACGTTGATGGGATGCCTCGGGTTAACCTTATTCAGAAATAGTAGATAAGTCAGAAACCAAGTAGGCCATAGCCTCATCTCTTAACTGCTGAAGTACCTGGTGTAATGGAGGCTGTGAAAGCTGGTCGAAAAATGAAGAACAGAGTCGTCATCGTATGAGTGGACTGGGCTAGATGTGCAGCTTGTAAGATCATTGATGAATAGAAGGAAGAGAGTTGGTGCCAGGAAAGAACCATATAATACCACTACAGATAACTCTAGAAAAGCAAATACAAAAGTACTAGATAGGTATGGGACCATCAGGACTGTGATATGGGATCTTGTTGAAGTGTACAGGAGTAAAGCACCTCGCGTCCGAAACAGTTAGTGAACGTCGGACGGACAGGGTTGCATCTAGAGATGTTTCCGCAATTAACAACAGTAGCCGTTCATAACAGTAGCTATAGAACGACCAGAAAGGAAGCTAGAGCTGAAGGCACAAATAGAGAGATAGAAACTGTAATAGGGAAGTTTTGATAATAAGGTTCTTTATCAGACTGACTTCTGTATGCATAGTTGTCTTTGACCTGGCCTTAAACTGATACGTTACTTTTGAATCTTGAGCTGTAACTAGAATAAGGTTTTACTCACGAGAACGTATCATGAAAATTATGTAAAAATGTAGGACAGTAATGGTATTGTCATATTCAGCCACTGGGCTATGGGAAATATGCTGCAGGAGAACTATCAACAGAGTGCCTTGTGAAATTATATTACCCATTCAGTCACGCATCTTTCAAGTTTTACAAATTTGTTATATCTTAACTGTCTATTGCATAAATAGTTTTTACCTTGCCCAGGACAGAGTCCCGCAAGGTATTGTTTTTGGTCGAGTTTCATTGTTTGTTTGTTTGTTAGGAACATTAACCCGTCACGTCCCGAGGCTTTCCGCACCTCCGACATCCCCCAGTCCCGAGGTATTTTCGAATTTTTTTTTTTTGGCTAAAACCTTCGCTTTTGGTGAGAAACATCGAAAATTCATAGAGAAATCGCTCACCTGAGGTTTAAAGTGCCCATTCCAGGTAGGAGTTCCTCCTTACCTGAGTGGGTTTTCTAACATGCTGGCACCAAAGAAAACGAGTTCTATGGGAGGGTAACTATTTTATCCACTCATAAACGGTACTTATTTATTTACTTGGTACGAATGTATATGTAGTATGACAGTATATTGGTTTTCAAGCAGTAATAAAGGCATTATAAGCATTGTTTCACTCACTAACTAATCACCATACCTGACCTATTTTTGCCACACTACCTGATCATTATTTCTGGCTGTTTCTTCTTCTAATGCTATGTAAACATTGTCCTCCACATTGTCATCGATTGGGGAATCACTCTGGCCCTGAATAACTTTACTAGCCAGGTCACTGGTAACAGGTCCTTTGCCAAGACAATGTCGTGAGGGGGGGAGGGGGGAGGTTATGCAGTGTAAGGCATTGTCCTTGCTTGGTATCTTGTACAGGAATAGAGGAAGGTGTCCCGTGTATACATACGAAAAATCACGTGCGAAAATTGAAAATTGTGCAAATTAGCGACCTTGCAATTGCACGACGTACTGGTACGTCGCCGGGACTGGCAAATGCAAATCGTGGTGACGTACCCATACGTCGTCGGGACGGGGCGGGTTAACGGAAACTGACTGAATGAAATTACATGAAACTTTCAAGATATGTGGGTACTGGTCTCAAAAGAAAATTATTAAATTTTGGAGGTAACCGACAGAATTTGAAAGGTCAAAATCAAGGTCACCGATTTTTGGAGGACTATAACTTGAAACCGGTTAAAGATAGAGATATATACTATTACTGTACCAACGTACGGGAACTCCCATATGGGCTGTCATTTGGCACCAAGACCTTTGACTTTTAGTGACTTTGAAAGGCCAAACTCAAGGTCACGCATATTCAGGGGGCTATAACTCGAAATTGGGTGCAGATACAGTAGATATTTACTATTATCATCATATGGGAAGTAATATATGGGTTTTTATTGGTACCATGACTTTTGACCTTAAGTGACCGTCATGGTCATGGATATTCAGGGGGCTATAACTCGAAACTGGCTGAACATAGAGATATTTACTGTTATCAAGATATAGGAAGTCTCATGTGGACTTTCATTTGGCACCATGGCCTTTGACCTTGAGTGGTCGGGCGAGGTTTGTTAAGCCTGGCACCACTTGTTATACTAGACTAGATTGGAGAGGTAAGGTATATCGAGAAATGCTTGTTCTGAGAAAATATGCTATTCTGGTAAGCTGAAAATGAACGGAAGTACGAGAAATCTTCACCATGTTTACCCTGTGTTATAGAAATATTGAACCCTTCATTCGTGCCTTTATTATGGTATCTGATTAACTTTATGATATATTTTTCAAACAAGAGCGGTTTGATATAGCTTTCACTTATCTCTCCACTCCAAAAAGTGTTCCTTAAGCTGAATAAACTCTTCGTCTGGCGGTAGCAAGAAGAAGCATACTGCGTCACGGGGCTGGAGGGATTAAATTTGGGAAGATTTACGACCATTTTCTAGTAGGGGTAAGACGCTTAATAAGACTTCCTTACAACTAAGTTTCTGAATATTGAACGTTAACCTTTGATGGTAAGTGGTGGTGACCATCATCCACTCATTTGCTGCCTGCGTTTTCTTCATCTCTGTCACTGTACCCGTCTATGATGGCTTTGTTAACTGGGTGGAAAGAGGCAAATGCGGTGTCCATCCAGGAACCAAACCTCCTCACTTTTCTCCCGCGCCTCGCAATAGCAAGGCTTTGTCAGCCACAAGGGAACATCGGTTCACCGCACGGGACGCCCCTGCAGGAACGGTTGCTTGCCTATAGTTGATGGGTCTGTTCGGCCAGACAGACAGGGGCTGACCAACAGTAACTACAACACGTTAACCCTTTCACTTATACAGGCCTTTCTTAAACTGCATAAAATATGTCTGGCAAGAGCAAGATATCAATATACTGAAGTGAACAATATTCTCATTTGTTTTTTATACGGTATTTGTCGATTTCTGAAACACCTAAACAACATGTAAGAGAATATTATAATGCCGTGGACAAAATACACTGGCAGAGAAAAGCTGACTGAGAGCGATTTAACTCTCTCACGAAGATGATGCCTTTTATATTTCACTGTGGCTACCCTCAGACTATTTTATTCATCGTCGAAAGAGCCCCTCGCGGTGAAGGGGGTTAGTCAAGGCTATATCACCACTCCCATTCCCAAAAGTCTCCTCTGTGCTGAATATTGTCGTCGGGGATACCAAGAGTTAAATAAGTCATCGTACTGAAGAAATTAAAGTGACGGGAATATGACCCATAGACGCCGATTAAACACACACACACACACACGCGTATTTTTTTTTTTTCTCTCTCTCTCTCTCTCTCTCTAATTAGTGATCCACGAAACACAGGGCTGGGAGTCGCTGGAATGTGATAATAAAGCTCCAGTGAAAAGAATGGAAGAAATAGAGAGAGAAAAAGAGAATTAGAGGTCGCTATACAACGAACATTTTATCACTACTTTCAAGACTTTCTTATAAAATTTGTCTCAGATTGTTTACCGTCCATATTGTTTCTTTACCTTTGTCGAGTGAATGCAGGATGGGAAGGGAGTTTACTACTGTCTTACCTTAACCTCTTCAGGCCGATTACTCTTCTTTATCCTCTTCTTGCTACCAACGGGTGACTTTAATCAACATAAGACAGTGGCAGTTACGGATTTTTGAAGGCTATATCTAACTTCTTCATTTCTAAAGGTTTCTCCAAAGTTGAAACAAAAATGATGTGGCCAAATGAATAATAGACTATAGAATACGCCATCGAATACGAAGTGGTTTATCCATGTATTCTAGTGACATATTTCATTCTTGCAACCTCCAGATGATTTTATTAGGTAAACGAGAGATTTTTTTCGGGTTAGGAGGTTTAGACACAATTTTCACTACTCTCTTCCTGACACAAAGTTTCTCCTTAGGTAAAAACAATCGTCTGAAGGAAGCAAAACGCGTCAAATGATTACGGGACTTATTTTCTTTCAGTTTAAAATGTGGAGTTGGGATAGACCTTTTGACTTGACGCATTTTATTGCCATTGCCAGACGTGTATCTTCTACTTAGCAAGAGTTCCTTAGTAGTGATGGCGTCAGCGAAGGTAATTATGTTAGGTGGTTACAGGTGTGGTCTGCTGTTTGTAAGGACGTGGTGTCGATCCCAGGTTGGGGTAGGAAACAGTTTGATTATTTGAATTTTGTTAAAACAGCTTTTATTGATATTTCACGGCACCCAGCGACATGTCGTAGAAAAAATATGATAAAAGAGCTAATAGCACTGCACCCGGCCTGAATGGGACATTGCTAACATGTATTTAAAATAGACAGAGGGTATTAGTGTCGGAATGGTGGCATATGAAGGTATGGGGAACGCTGAAGGGCTGCCGTGCCATAGGGAAGAACTGCCATGCCATTCGCCTTTAAACTCTTTTCTCAGGTCAGGTGCAATCATGTGTCGGTAGCAAGGATCAAACAACACAGACGTCAATGTGCTGTGATATATAAAGAAAAATGGAGATGAGAAATAGTTTTTTACTTTACCGTTTCATTTTCTTTCTTAAGAAAAAAAAAACGGGGATTGAAGGGGAAACTCTTTGATCTGGCTGTTATCTCTCTCTCTCTCTCTCTCTCTCTCTCTCTCTCTCTCTCACACACACACACACACACACACACACACACACACACACTCATTCTCATTTCAGTCTTGCCCTGCTCTTGGTCCCTGCCACTGTAACTTTCTTTTCAATCATCTTTCTTATCGTTTCCATTCCTCACTTTCATTCTCTCCACGTAATTTTCATTCTTTATTCATTTATTTTTCTTTCTTTCCTTTATCATTACGCCTTCTTTTCCCCTTCCCACCCCATTCTCTCTCTCTCTCTCTCTCTCTCTCTGTCATCATCATCATAATCCTCATCATCATCTACATCCCAATCCTAATTCCACTTCACAGATGATCCAGAAAAGAAGAAATAGAAAGCACAAAACTGAGAGTAATATCAATCAGCCAGCCTAGTGAAATGACCCACACACCCATCCACATATCCAGACTTACGACACCTTGGCTCCAATTCAGAAACAAAAAAATTAACACATTTTCTGATTTTCCTTTTCGTTATACATTGCTTTACACACACACACACACACACACACACACACACACACACACACACACAGCTGTACCAGAGTAATTTGGTATACAAAAAAAAAAAAAAGAAAGTGGTGCATCCCATATCGTATGCATCACTTTATGTATATCATTCACCCATATCCGTTCTTTATCAATTCCTTACCTTTCTATTCCTCCACACTTCGCTTTCCTACACATTCCTTTACTCTAATCATCCGTGTTCCTCTTGGCTTACTACGCCTTCTCCAGCCTTCAAATTCATATATTGGCGTACCTATTTCAGAACTGTATACTCTGTCATTATGAGGTGGTGGCCGAGTGGTTAGAGAGGGCGTCTGTTGTCTGAAATTGTGCTAGTTCGATCCTAGGATTTCATAATGGTAACAGAGGGGTTAGAGATGTCGTCGGTTGTCTGAAATGACGCGAGTTCGATCCTAGGATGAGACAAGGAACAGTTTGATGAATTGAATATCACTAAAACTTGTTATACTAATCTTCCATAATATTCACCGACATAAATACACCCTCACTTGTATCAGTGCACGTGTCCTGATGAGACAACCCTTGCATATATACAGTGGGTATCAGTGCCGAGGTTGTGGCATGCGACTGTATGTTGAACGTAGGATGATTGCTGGCTCTATGGGAACGGTCTGTTTAAATATGTGGCCAGAGTTTAACAGGTAAAAAAAAGAATAAGTAATACCACCTTTATCTAGCCATGTACAAGTATGCATCATTACACCATGTCTTTCACGAATCTGTATCTTATCCTGCTGAGATTATGCAGCCCATATACATTTCTTAGAAGTTCCTCTACACCCGCTATGAATACATTAATTTATCATGCTCATGTCAAGCCGAATTCTCTCTCTCTCTCTCTCTCTCTCTCTCTCTCTCTCTCTCTCTCTCTCTCTCTCTCACACACACACACACACACACACACACACACACACACACCTGGAGCCATACAATATCCTGCTTTTCAGAGACAGTCCAATGAACTTACTACTGATGGTGATGGGGTGAAGGTAAGAGGATGAACGGAGCTCTGTTACATGAACGACTCAGCCTTTTACTCGTATGAACACCACACCTTCCTTCTCTCCATTGCGCATCATTTCTCCATCTCTCCTTCCTCCCTTCTCTCTTCCCTTCCCACCTCCATTTCTCCATCTCTCCATCCGTCTCTTATCTTATTACCCTTCACTCCCTTTTCCTTTTCCTCTCCCTTCTTCCATTTCTCTATTCCCTCCTCACCTACGTCTTGTTATCCCACACGCCATTTCTCTCTCTCTCTCTCTCTCTCTCTCTCTCTCTCTCTCTCTCTCTCTCTCTCTCTCTCTCTCTCTCTTCTGTTCACCTTCCATCCACCTTCTTCCTGTCTTCTTTCTGTCCTTAGTAATCCACCTCTTTCTTGCCTCCACACCTCATTACCTCTCCGTCCCGTTCTCCCCTCCCTCCTCTATCTCCTCTCTCCCTTTTCCTTCGTTTATTTCCATTTCAGAAAAAGTTTGGAGCTGCAGTTACTTTTAATTTCAGTCTCTATCTATGGGTGTGTCTGTCTATCTGTTCTATCGAACTATATACCTATCTGTCTCTGTCTACCTATATGTCTGTCTGTCTCCGTGTTTATCTATCCATCCATCTGTCCATTCATTCATTCATCCATCCATCCATCCATCCATCTATATGTCTGTCTGTCAGTCAATCTGTCTGTCTATCTATACTTATCTATCTATATCTGTCCATCTACCTATCTGTCTGTCTATAAATCTGGCCCACCCACCTGGAGGAGTACAGTATCCTGCCGTTCTGGTACAAGCGAATGAACTTGTTGGGCGTTGTGATGAGGTGTACGTAACTCCTCTTCCCGTTGTAGATGAACGTGTCAGGCTTCCACAGTTTGTCCAGCACCGAGACGGACAGGGTGATGGCCTGGTCCAGATCGGAGAAGGCCAAGCGAGCGTCCACCCACGACTGGCGAAAGTAGCAGTCCATGGAGTACGTCTGGGGAGGTGAGAGCGGCCGGTAGACATACAGTAGGTGCCCTGACCTGACTCATGCAATCTTTAACTCCGATGACGTATTTTCTTCTACGTTTGCTACGCCAGATGATTTTACTTATTATAACATAAATCTGTATTAATGAAGACTGTATCTAACTCCTCCAGTTCGAAAAATCTCTCCGAATCTGAATTAAATCGTCTGATAGTAACAGTAGCAGAACACAAAATACCTCATTTGAGTGAAGGGGTTAATCCCACTCAGTTAATTTTATATACAGACTACTCACCTCTGTGTGGAATACAGTTCTCGTGTGTGTGTGTGTGTGTGTGTGTGTGTGTGTGTGTGTGTGTGTGTGTGTGTCTTAGGGGAAAGGGGGCTCACTTCATTCAAAATTTCCAAATGGAGTTAAATCTGTGGTCAGTATTAATAAAACTGAGAGGGCGGAGATGAGGACAATTTACATTTTACTAAGTACTGAGGCACGTGATGATGATAGAACAAGTCACACCTTTCAGTATAATTTCTAACTACACTCCATAATGTGGCATGCAGGCTGCTTACATACGAGTATAGCAATTTCAAGTGTTCTGTAAATGACCTCCAACTATAAGGGGTTTGATTACTCCTTCAGTCTTGATAATACAACTTAGAGACTTTTCATTTTAAATCTCCTCCTACTGGCTCCCTTCAGCCTGTTTCTCTTTGCCTCAGCGTCACATCTTTATCTCTTCGAACACTATTGTTCATGCCACTGTTCCTCTGGGCTCTGAGCTTGCATCTTTTTCACATTATGGTGAACACACAGCAGCCGTCTTGCCGCACACTTTAGCCCTCCTCTCTGTTCAACTCGTAAATCCAAGAGCTGATCAGTTCTGTTGTTCTTTCATGTATGCAGCTGGTCAGTTGTTGAACGGTCTTTCTCAGTCCGTCTTTTCCATTGCCTATGACCTCCAGCCTTTAAAGGGCATTGCATTCTGGCATCTCGAAACGGACAGATCTTGATTTTGACTTTTCTTTGTTCAACTTTCTATGGAAGTAACAAGTTTTGTAAGCTCTCGGACTTTTTTTTTTTTTTTTTATAAGAAAGGGAGTAAATGTTAAGAAAAAGGAGAAAGTGGTTAGGATGATGGCCTCAATAAAGTCAAAGACGTACTGACGAAAATAGAAGTTCACTGAGTGGGTTTTAGAGGAAAGAAAGACAAAAAGAAGAGAAAGGTTAATCTGTTCTGCCTGAGGTACTGTTCCGTGTTATATTATTATTATTATCTCCAAGCAAACTTTTTTTTTCCTTAGAATAGCATTTATTCTTGAGGTGAAGGTGTATATACAGTATAACTTATTAACGCCATCAGTATGAGTGTTGTAGCCTAAGTTGAAAAAATTTGTCTAGATGTAATGAGAGTAAACTACGATCATGCGCCATTGTAGTGAAGGGAATACAGAAAATGGCCATAGTGATGGAGAGGGTGATAACCAGAGGGAAGGGTGAATGTACTGCACAGCCAGTTAATATTGTCAGGATGAAGTTGGGAATAGCTGTGTATCGAGTAGGTCTGTAGAGAAAATAATACGGCGAAATAAGACGTAGACGGGATAGAAAACAGAGTGAGGAAAGAGAAATTAAGAGAGAGAGAAAGAGAGAGAGAGAGAGAGAGAGATCCTTAAGTCAACAACCACCTTGTAAGGAATGTTGGTGAGGGGAGCAACAAACATTATCTAAAACCCATTTTCTCTGGCCACTCAAAACTGAATTTTTAGTTGGCCTACGGAGATGGATTTTAGTGCCCTACTGTATGTCTTCTGTCCGATCCCTCGCCTGTGTCGCTCGGTGCAGGGTATATGAGAATAGTGCGTGCCTGCCTTATTGTTTTTCTGTTACGGGAGAAGGAAGGAGGAAGTGGAAATGAAAAAGCGGTAGAAAAAAGGAGAGGGAGAAGATTGAACAGGAAAGACAGGGGTTCATGTGCTCTTCAAAATATAACCTCTCAGCTCAAGATTGCCTTTTTCATCGTATTCTTGCTATCACCTGACGATTTTATTGGTTTTAGGGAGACCTCACATAATAGAGAAATTTATGGGACACTGTATGTAACCCCCTCAATACAAAAAGCTTCCCCAGAGTTGAATAAAATCGTTTGGAACTAACACGAGTAAAAAGACGCCATCGTTGTGAAAATGTTAAGGAAGTTCAGTAGTACGTTTGTCCTAAGAAGTAAAGCCTCATCTCCTGTCTTCTCCATCATTCATATCTCCGTTTTTCTTCCCCCTTCTCCCTTTTTTCTGTTTTGCTAATTTTCGGTGTTCTCTCTTGATTTTTATCCTTCCTTTTGGCTCATTTTTTTCATACTCAACCTTCTTCCCTTTCTTCCTTTCTTGTATCCCTCTTTCTTACCTCTCATTTTCCCTTTCCCTCTCTCCATCCTCCCCTTTCCTGTTTTTTATCTGACGGTCCATCTTCCTTCATCCTTGATTTCATTTTTTCTCTTCCCTAGCTTTTTTTTCCTCCCTTTCTCCATTTTTCCTTTTCTCTTATTTTGTTTCCTTTCTCCTCCCTCCCCCTTCCGTCCCTTCTTGTATATCTCTTTCCCTTCTACATACTCTTATTGACCATCCTTCACTCTTTTCTCCTTGCTACCTATTTACTTTTCTTTCTCTCTGTCTGTCTCTCGTTCCCGTTCATTTACATTTTGCTCTCACCCACTCTGCTTCCTTCCGTCTTTCCATTTTTCTTTTTCTCTATCTTTTATTTTCTCTTTTCGCTCCCTCCTTCTCTTTCATTTTCTTTCTCCCTCTCTCCTTCCTTCCTTTCTCTCCTTTTTTTTTCCTTCTTTCTCTGCTTTCTTATTTCCATTCCTCTTCCGATCTTCTTTTAATCTTTTTTTTCTCTTTCATCCTCCATCCTTCTTTCCCCTTTCTCTTTTTTTCTTGATTTTTTCCTCTCTTCTTTCTCCTGTCTTCTTTGCATCTATTTTTCCCTTTCCCTCATTCATTCTTTTCCTTTTCCAGTTTTTTTCCTTGCTCATTTTCCTTTTCTTTTTTTTTTTCTCTCTCTCTCTTACATTCCTTTCCCCTTTCTATCTCTTCTCTCTTCCATCTTCCTTCCTTTTCTCTCTTCTTTCCCTATTTATCTTCCTATCTACATTTACTTCCTCCACAGAGTTTTCGAATACTCTCTCTCTCTCTCTCACTCTCTCTCTCTCTCTCTCTCTCTCTCTCTCTCTCTCTCTCTCTCTCTCTCTCTCTCTCTCTCTCTCTCATTTCCTTCCCTCTCTACCTTCGTCCTGCCATAGACAAACATACACAAAATTTTTTACATTGTCGTAAAAATGCATAGGCTAGGCAATATTCCTCTCTCTCTCTCTCTCTCTCTCTCTCTCTCTTCCGTTTTTCCCTTATTTTCCTCCTTTACCATAGTTTCACTCTGTGATGCGTCTTAGTGCCATATGGTCTTTTCTGGTGTTACCTTTTCATTTCATTTCTCTCTCTCTCTCTCTCTCTCTCTGGCATTCCTTCCTTCTTTTTCTCCTTTTCTCTTTTCCCCCTCCCTCCCTCTTTTCTTCTATGGTTTTCTCCCTCCCTTCCTTCTTTCTTTCTTTTCCTTCTACTTCTGCCTCCTTTCCGTCTTTTCATTCTCCCTCCCTCCCACTTCCTTCCTTATTTCCATTTTTCTCCTTCCCTCTCTACCTTCCTCCTTCCCTCCACTCATTTATTTAATCTTTTCACCTCCTCTCCCCTTTTTCTTTCCCTCCACTTTTCTGCTTTTTGTCTCTATCCTCTCTCCCTCTCTCCCTTTTACTTCCTCCATCCTTTCCCTTTTCCCCTCTCATTCTCTCCCCCTTCATTATCTTTAAACGTTGACGACAATTAATCAACCTCCCATACACGCTTCAATAAATCACTAACTGAATATAGAGTACCTAGTTATTGGAAGATCGCTTACACATCACCTGTCTTTAGAAATAGTGATAAATTGAAGGGTCCACCATCAACTCACTCAATTACTCTATACAGCATGACAAGCCATATGGTTTCCTGTTTCCCAGAACACCGTGTATTAAATTGGGTGGTAATCATATAACCAAATGACTTCTGTTGGTTTTCCAGGTTAGGGTCATCCAACCAGATATGACGCAAAAAGGTTTACTATCTTTGGGTTTATTGCTCACATAAGTCCACAGAGAGGCCAGCAAGGCTGCTCACTGTTGTCTTGATGTCGAAAAATGAATAGCCTAGGCCCGAGACCCAATGCTCTGATTAAGCCTCACAGATGTAGGTACTGTTTTAGACGGCGTGTACTATGGGACCCCATATAAATACATAGGGCTTCACTGAATATACTGAATAAGGTGGCACAAAAATTACATCTCAACAGAAACTATGTGGCAAAGAGGTGAGATTATTTGCCACAATCCCTCCCCCCAACCAAACCTGAATTCTACTGGTAATTATTTCTTGGGCGTTCCTCATGGGTCATCGTCTGCTAAAGGTCCAACCATACTGTTTCCTGTGCTTACAGGCAGTGTGCCACCGAAATTGAGTAGCCACGGTCTCGGCAGATCAGAGACCGGATTATTAAACAAAGTGAAATCCATGAATATCTACAAGACGCATACAGTGTACGAAGCCTTGCAGAAGGTTACAAATTTGACATCTTAATGACTGAATTAGAAGACATCAGTTGGGATATTGTAGGTCTGAGTGAGGTCCACAGAAAAGAAGAAAAATTAATTCAGGTCCAAGACAGCAACCACCTATTTTGCCACAGAGGCCGACAAAATGAAAGATTCAGTGGTGTATATTTTTAATCAACAGAAGTCTTGCAGAGAACATTGTTAAATTCAGCTGTATACCTGACAGTGTAGCATGAATTGTAATTAGATTACGCAAAAAATACACCCTGAAAGTAATGCAAGTCCATGCACCGACTTCTCAAAGCTCAGATGAAGAAACAGAAACATTCTATGGTAACATCTCCATGATTGTGGAAGACGGAAAGCCCAGATAAACTATACTCATGGGAGACTTCGATGCAAAAGTTGGCAAATCGAAGACCGGAGAAGCAAGAATGGGAAAATTCAGAGTGGGAGAAAGGCATGACAGAGGTGAAATGGTGGTAAATTTTCCTGCAATGTATAATATGAGAATGATGATGAACACATTCTTTCACAAAAGAACAGGGAGAAAATGGACCTGGAAAATCCAAGTTTTCGTCTTTCGTTTTCGTTTTTGAAGGCCCCAACATGCTTGCATGTGTCGGCAATGGTCACCTAATGGCAGGTCTCCACGCTGCTCAATCTCTGGCAGCTTCCCTATTTAGTCCCTTAACCCTGGGGTCACACTCAGTGACCTTGTCCCAGGTATTTTTCGGTTTACCTCTTACTACCCAACCTCCAGCATTAACGCTTCTCACTTTCTGCACCAGTTATCATCCCTCATCCTCTCCACATGCCCAAACCATCTCAATCTACCTCTCCTCATCACAACACCAATACATTCCAGTCCCATCCTACCTCTCAACTCTTCCATTGTAAACCTAGCCCCCCCAAGGCCTTGCACTCACGGACGCACCGCACATCCACCTAATCATTGCTATTTCTATACGTTTGAGCCTCCGAGTATCTTCTTCCTTTACTGCCCAGGTCTCACTACCGTACAGCATCACACTCCAAACACATGCCGCATACAAAGACACCTTACCATGGAGGGAGAGCCCTCTCAATATCAGGAGAGGCAACAGCTCCCTGAACTTCTTCCAACCACTCCTCACTCTAGCCACAGAGCTAGCTCCTGCCCCCACCCCAACCCCCTCCAGCACATAACATGTCTCCCAAATAACAAAACTCTTCCACGCACTCAAGAGACTCGCCAGCAAGTTCAATCCTTTCACGCCTGACAATGTCCACCTGCTCTCCCCGACACACTGCACACATGAAATCAGCATTATCTCGCAGTCTACCTCTAATACCAGTATATCTCTTATGCATCCACTTATTACAAACACTGCACAAGATGGAATTACTTCCCACGCCCTTGTTACAAATCGCACATGGCGACTCCCCCCTCTTCTTTGACAGTACCGGCTCAAGCCGTAGATACCATCACTCAAGCCCTTGTGCCCCATACCATCTCTCCATTTCCTAAATCTTTCCTCCGCCTCTCATTCATTCTCTGCAACCAACACCAAATCATCAGCATACAACATCTCCCACAGAAGTCCATTTCTGAAGTCACGTGACAGGGCTTCAAGTACCATGATGAACAACAAGGGGCTCAAGACGGACCCCAGATGCACACCAACATTCACGGAAAACTCATCACTCAAATCTCTATTCACCCTTACCTGGGTGTGAACACCCACATACATGGCCATAACCACCCTAACCAGCCATTCCTTGATCCCAAGCTTTCTCATTGCCCACCTAACCACCTCTTTAGGGACTTTGTCAAAGGCCTTCTCCAAATCAACAAAAACGTACAGTTCCTTTTCTTTCCTACATATTTTTTCCTGTAACTGTCGAACAATGACATGGCATCAGTGGTCCCTTTTGCCTGGCATAAACCCAAACTGCATTTCATTAATATTCACTCTTTCTCTTACATTTTAGAGCTCTCTCCATTACATTCATTACCTGGTCTAAAAGCTTTATGCCTCTATAATTTCCTCTTTCCAGGGGATCGCCCTTCCCCTTGTACACATTTACAATTACACTCTTCAGCCAATCATCTGGGACAACACACAAACATAATCGTATTTATTGACTAACCGCACCTATAGATCCTGAGGCTTTCAACATTTCAGCAGTCAACCCAGATACACCTGCTGCCTTCCCCAGCTGCATCCTGCCTATTGCCCCGCTCACAGTAGCAGCGTCAATCAAAGGCCAAGGGCCAAACACTGGATCTGCTGGCTCCAAACCTTCCCTGTCCCAGTCAAACTCCTCATTCAACAACTGGCTGTAATGCTCTTTCCATGCGTCCTTAATGTCCCCACTGTTCACCACAACTTTTCCTTCATTCTTCACAGACTGCTAACCTATGATATCCCTATTCTCCTTCTTCATCTGATTTGCCACCTTAAAAAAAATATTCTTCCCTTCCATACTATTATGGTTATCAAGTAAAAGTCTCTGTGACTCAGACTTCGCCCTGTAAACCTCATTTCTAGTCCTTCTTCCATTCCTGGAAAATCCTTCTTTTTTTCTTAACTGCAGCTTCTACACCCTCATCCCACCACCAAGTCACTTTATGTCTTGGTGAGCCTCTTGTCCATCCACATACTGAATCAGTAATTCTCAAGAGGTTGGTCTTGAGGGCTTCATACTGTGCATTAACACTTCCGTCCACGTCTCCCTTTTCAGCCACCACTCTCCTCATCTCGCTATAGGAGGCATCCATACTGCTTGGTTTTTCAGCTTCCATATTTTCCTCCTAGATGCATAGGTCCTCTTTTTCATCACCCGCTCCTTAAGCACCATGTCACATATCAATAACTTGTGTTGCTGCACACTCCTCGCTCCCTATAACTTTAAAATCCCTCATTACTTCCTATCAGCCCTCCTGACCAGGAAATAGTCTATCAGGCTGCTATTTCCCCCAGACTCGTACGTAATCAACCTACTCTCTCCTTTCCTAAAATGTGTGTTGCACACAATCATGTTCATTGCCTCCCTAAACTCGAGTTTCCATTCCCCTTCCTCATTTCTTGTACCATATGCACATCCCCCATGTACTCCTTCATATTCTTGAGCTGCTTCACCTACAGGGCCATTTAAATCCTCCATACCACTTACTACATGTATTAAATCATCCCAAAATCCATCCTTCTCTACCTTATCCAAGCCTGCTTGTGGAGCATATGCCGATACAATTGCAAACACCATCCCACCGAACAAAATTTTCACTACTATTTATCTATCACTTACTCTCATAACACTCATGACATATTCCAACCATTTCTTCCTAACCAACATACCCACATCCCCATATCCATCTATCCTACCCTGCTAAAACAACTAATCCCTCCCAGCAATCTTTCTAACTGATCAACCTCTGTACCGGACTTCTTGCACACATCCCACATCCATCCACTTCATGCTCATTACTTCGGCCACTTCACCCGCTCTACCCCTCAAACTTCCCACATTCCACAAAGCCACTCTGATCCCCCTGGGTGATTTAATGGAGAAACAAAGAATGAAATTAACTTCATTGTAGCAGATAAGAATAACACAGTCATAAATATCAGTCATCAACCAGTAAAGTGCGCTTTATGAGCGCGAGACGAGCGACCAAGCACCACATTATCGCAATTATCATCTGATCTTTGATCTCGTCACTAAAACGTTCACCGATTAGAACTGAACACTCCCTTCGAAAACTCAAGATTCTAAGGGTTCCTATGCCTTCATGGGTGTGTTTTTAGTTGATAAAAAATTCATTGAATGAATATATCTCATGCAGAAAAAAATTTCAAGTCTACTTCACATAGAAGTAAAGTTATAAACTTCTGCTTAGCGTGACAGTCGGGTTGGGCTAGGTTGTGTCAGGCCGCTTATTACCAGACTTAGCTGAGAGTAAACATCGCTCGCTTGCGTGTAACAAAATAAATATAGGAAGTGACCATAGAATGGTTGGGCATATATATATATATATATATATATATATATATATATATATATATATATATATATACAGATGTGCAGATTGGCCCGGGAGGAAGGTTAAGTCCTGTAGGATTGGAAGTCAGGTATAATTATTCCCCTGTACAAAGGGAAAGGGGAAAAAGAAATGTGTTGGAATCATAGGGGCATTTGTCTTTTTAGTGTAATAGGAAAAATATATGGTAGGATACTTATTGACAGAGTTAGAGAAATAACAAGAATTAGTTGGAGAAGAAGAGGGAGGTTTTAGGAAGGGAATAGGTTGTTTAGAACAGATATTCATTCTTAGATCTTTAGTGGAAAAGAATCTAAAGAAGGGAAACAAGTTTTATGCGGCCTTCATGGATTTGGAGAAAGCATATGACAGGGTGGATAGAGAAGGATTGTGGAAAGTATTACGAATATATGGAGTAAATGGGAAGTTGTTGAATGCCGTGAAGAGTATGTATGAGAGTGCTAAGGCTGCAGTGCGTGTTGATAGTGAACTGAGTGATTTTTTCTATTTGAAGGTTGGATTGAAACAGGGATGTGTCATGCCTCCATGTTTGTTCAGTTTGTTTATGGATGGAATTATAAGAGATACAAGTAGGGCAGTGGATGTTGAAGTGGCCCCAATGAGGGAGGGCAGTGTGTGGAAACTCCCTGTACTGTTGTTTGCAGATGATACTGTGTTGTTAAGTGGAGACGAAGGGGGGCTGCAAGGCGTGGTGAATGAGTCTGGGAGAGTGTGTAAGAAACGGAATCTAACGGTGAATGCTGGGAACACTAAAGTTATGGTCTTCGAGAGAAATGAAGTCACTGAATGTACACTGAGGTTCGATGAGGCGGAAAAGGAAAATGTGAGTGCGTTTAAGTACTCGGGTAGTGCGATGAGTAAGGATGGAAGTTTCGAGGGTGAAGTGCTTTAAGGGGTACAACAAGGAAGAAAGGTTGCTTGTTCCTTGAAAGCAGTGATAAGAAACAGGGAAGTGAGCGTTGAAGCGAAAAAGTTACTCCATGACAGTATTGTGATACTAACTCTATCGTATGGACGTGAAGCTTGGACCTTCTTGGAGGGACACAAGTCAAGAGTGAGAGCAGTGGAAATGAGTCATTTGAAAGGAGCATGTGGAGTCACATGGAGAGACAGACTGACAAATAAGGAAGTGAAGGAACGTTGTGGTGTGGATGTGGATGTGATAGGAAGCGTTAAGAGAAACACAGTTAGGTGGTTTATCCATATGCAGAGGATGGAGAGTGAGAGACTGACGAGGAGAGTGTATGAGAGTGATGTGGAAGGGGAAGAGGAAGAGGGAGGCCAAGGATGAGATGAAGGGATGGACTTGATAGATATTTGAGAGAGTGGGTGTGTGAACTAGGAGCAGGGCAGTGAAATGGGGTGGGCCAGGGCAGTATGGAGGCGATTTCTTTGTTGCCACCTCTTACTGGATTAAGGCGTCTGGCAATATGCGCACACACACACACACACACACACACACACACACACACACACACACACACACACACACACACACACACACACCGCTCGCTGGTGCAGTGGTAACGTTCCCGCTTGCCAACTGGTGGACGGGAGTTCGTGCCTCGCTCAGGTTGCGAAAAGTTTCACTGACGAAGTGGGTGGTTACTGTCCCCCTTGAGCAAGGGGACGGGTGTGTGCGTGTGTGAAGGTCACAGCCTTGCACTTAGATCGGACTATATGAGCTCTCAGCTCCCTTCCGGGAGGGTAAAAGCTGACCATCACGATCATCAAGTGATCCTGACCGACCCGGTGAATTACACACACACACACACACACACACACACACACACACACACATATATATATATATATATATATATATATATATATATATATATATATATATATATATATATACAGTATATTTAAATAACAGAACAGAGGAAGGAAAAACCAATGAATAAAAAAATAATCCATACACCAGAATATTGGTGTCCTCTGTTCATAAAATATCTGTAACAGTTAGAATTGAACTGCTGTAGGTTGAAGTCTGGAGGGAAACAACTCTGGGGAAGCGAGTTCCAGAGAGATGCAGTACGGGCAATGAAAGAATTCTGATAGGCAGAAGTTCTGCAATATGGCTGAGTGACATTCCAGTCATGAGTGCTACCAGATGCCCGTGTAGCACGAGGGAAGGCATGGAGAGGTGGCACCATGTACGCAACTTTGTCTGAGTATTTGCCATAAAAATATCTGTAAAATAATGCAAGGGAGGCAACATTCCTTCTTACTTGTAGGGGAGGTAGTTTATTTGTAATGGCAGGGTTGTTAATAATTCTAACAGCCTTGTTCTGAATCTTGTCTAATTGTTTTAATGCAACCTGTCCACATCCATTCCACAAGGGTGAGCAATATTCAGGCTGAGAGCGCACATGACTTATAAATTACAGCTAACTGCTCGTCAGTGAAGAAGTTACGGACTCTGTACATTAGTCTAAGTTTCTTTGAGGCGGTTTTAGCAAGGGATCTAACATGAGAGGTCCAGCTGAGGGCATTGGTAAGTGAGACTCCGAGAATTTCAATACTTTTGGAGATGGGAATATTAGTAGTACTGAAGGTAATATACGAATCTGGCAATATCTGTCTATTAGTAAATTGTATATATTTGGTTTTACTAGCATTAAATGAGACAAGGTTGTTTTGTCCCCATTCACTGATAGTGGATAGGTCTTGATTTATGGAGATGGCTGTACTGAGTTGAGAGGTAGAGATATTACACTTTGTAAATGGGTGTCTGAGTGTAAATGAACTATGTAGTGTTCAGTCATCTGCATATGAGTGGGTGGGATTGTGGGTTATCAAGGGCTACTTCATGAGTTTCTCCATGTAGGTCAATTGATTGATGGATGGTATTAGTTAGGAGATTGAGTATGTCTCGTGGATCTTTCGTGGCGAAAACCATATTGTCTATCACTAATTAAGTTGTTGGATTCAAGATGTTTAACTGTGTGCTTATTAATTAAAGTTTCAAATGCCTTACCAAGAGAAGATGTGACAGCTATTGGTCTGTAATCAGAGGGGTCAGAGGAACTTCCTTTCGTCGGAATTGGGTGGATATTGGCTTCTTTCCATGAATTTGGGAATGAAGAAGTACGTGTACATAGTCTGAATAATTTAGCTAGAACAAAGGCAAGTTCAGGGGAACACTTTTTCAAAACAATTGGCGGAATTCCATCTGGGCCTGGAGCTTTGTTGGTAGGTAAAATGTCTAGGATGGATTTTACGTATCATGTCTGTATTTTAAGTGGAACAATTTCGGGAGAGTCAAGTTCTAGTACTGGGACGTTCTGCTGGCATCGTCTATGGCAGAATTTATGGCAAATGTACTGGCAAAAATATCTGCTTTCACACGCAGGTCATTTGTAATGTTCCCATCTGAAGATATTAGTGGGGGAATGGAAGATGACTTGTTAAAGTTATTATTGAAAGAATTAAGAGTTAACCAAAATATTCTATTGTCATTAGGGTTGTTAAGTAGTTTTGATGCTTGCTTTTGAAGAAAATTTGGTTTAGCTAGATTTATTACAGCTTTTGCATGATTTCTAGCAATTTTAGATTGAGAGAGTGCTTCAGATGTTTTTGATTTTAAGTAAGAGTTATATGCTAATGACTTTTGGGCCGTTGCTCTGGCACAGTTGCCATCAAACCATTTTGGAGAGTTCGATCTTTTAGTGAACTGTTGACTTGGTATGAATATATCCATACCAGCTAGTATTAAGTCGCAAATGTGGAACTGGGTAGAACTGGGATCACTAGAGAAGAAAGACTGTCATGGAATGTCAGCAAGATAATTTCTAAATCCAGCCCAGTTCGCCCTATCAAAGTGTGATTGGGTCAACCTGACAGGTTCAGAACGGGGAGGTGTGGGGGGGTTAACTAATGAGGCTTTGATGAGATTGTGGTCAGAGTATCCAAGTGGTGACAGTACCTCTACCTGTATTGATCTGGATTATTTGTCAAGAATAAATCCAAGAGATGGGCGTTATGGTAAGAATTATCAGGTATTCTGATTGGTTGCTTTACCAGCTGGGTGAGATTAAACGATTCTGCAAACAGCTCACACTCTAGACCAGCGTCATCAGTCCTGGCAGAGTGCAATAACTATTTAACATTATGTATGTTAAAATCACCCAAAATGGTAATTTCGGTGCTAAGGGCAAGGTTAAGGTTACTCAACTGTGTGGATATGGAATCAAATACACTGGGTTCCGAAGAAGCATTCGGGGAGCGATAGACTACACAGATATATTTGGTAATATTTTGACAATTTAGTTTATACAATGAGTAGTCAAAACTGGATGAAGTGAAGTTTATAATTGTATCAACTGCATATTGGAATTTGATATAGCAACAGGTGCCGCCCTTGTTACGGAAGTTTGTGAGGAGATGGTAACTGGGAAAACAAGATGGGGATACATCAGTAGAGGGTGAGATTTGTGGTTCTGTGAGGAAAAGGGTCAAAGGGGATATGGACTGAAGGAAAAAATGATCTGAGTTTAAATTTGTACTAAGGCCTCGGATGTTGGTGAAGAAGAAGCAGCACTTTCACTTTTCTGCTGACGAGCATCACTGGAAATTGCAAGAGTCGCTGCCGGCACAGTCGCTTGATGGCGACCGGGAGGACCCTGTGCCTCCAGCCCTACCCTGCCGGTGGTGGCAATCTGAGGTACCACCTCATTTGATAGTAACATTGCAGCGGCCATTACTAAAGAGAGTGAATAGAAGGTGTGAAATGTTATGAGTGTGTAGTGTGGTGTAGACAGTTGAAGGTACAGTAGAGGTATTAAGAGAGCATGCTGGCCTACTCTCTATGTAAATGAATGCACTGAAAATGTTCAGCAAAGGGAGATGGTCAGGATCAAATCCTGAGGGCTGGTGAAACGGGAGCTCCAGCTCTCCCTATCACCAGCTTGCCATCCACCTCGGGAGTACTGCCCTGTTCGACAGGTGCTACAGTCTACTCCTCTCTCTCTCTCTCTCTCTCTCTCTCTCTCTCTCTCTCTCTATCTATCTATCTATCTATCTATATATATATATATATATATATATATATATATATATATATATATATATAAAGGGTGTCCCGGGAGGAAGAGGTATAACTTTCGGAAATGATAGAAGAGGGAATTCAAATTAAAAAAAAAAATTATGAAGCTGCCTTCAAGTATCAACCGTTACGGGGATGTAATTACTGATAACCTTCTGGGAGAAAAAGGTGTGTTGCATATTTCGCCCATAAGATCGTTAGTAAATGTATTTGTATAACTATTGATATTTTGGAAATTGTTGTTATAGCATTTTCTTCTTAGAATTCCCTCATCTATCATTTCCGAGACTTATGTCCTTTCCTCCCGAGACATCCTATATATATATATATATATATATATATATATATATATATATATATATATATATATATATATATATATATATATATACATATATATATATATATATATATATATATATATATATATATATACATATATATATATATATATATATATATATATATATATATATATATATATATATATATATATATATATAATAGATTAACTGATTGATAAATATATTCAGATTGATAAACAGATACATAGATGGAGAGATAAACATAAATCGGTAGAATTACAGGCTTAAAAACTCAAATATCCTCTCGATTAGCAATAATAAACTCTTGGAGTGAACTATTGCAGATAACACATGATGCTGTTTTGCTAGTAGTGAATAGCAGCTTTGCAGACTGGTTTAGAGATTTATGAATAACCGTTAGCGTCGGGTTGTGAAAATAAATGTGATTAAAAATTAAATGATGACATGGTTGTTGAGAGACAAAATGACTCGGTGTGAAGTGCTGCTGGTCAACGGAGAGACTTGAATTGATGAGGTACGTTAACAGAGAGGCAAATGTGCAAAAGAAGTGGAAAGTAGAGTGGCACAGGGATGAGTAGTAAATGGTGCTCTGAAACCTTTGATGTCTGAGTATGGAGGCTGCAGTAGTATTGCTTGAAGGTGTGTTAGTGTCCACAGTAATGTACTGGTGTAGATTTTGGCATGGCATGAGAGCGAAAATCCAAAAAATATAAGAGCAGTGGAAATGGTATTGGTAAGCAATGTGTGTGGAGTGAGTAGAGTAGAGAGGATAATGATATAATGTGATTCGCGAGAGATGCGGAATAAGGAAGTTTCTAGGTAACAGGGTAGAAGTGAGAGTGCTCAAATGGTACGGTTATATTGAGAGATGAGTGTAGACAGGGCAGCGAAAAAGGTTTATGTGAGTGTTAAGCTGGGTGGAGGGGTGGTAGGCCTAGAAGAAAGTGGATGGATATGGGAAATATGTGTGTAAGAAAGTGAGGGATGGAAGTTGTTGAGATTATGGAAGCCGAAGGAAACCGAGCTGATTTGATGAATTATACACGGAGGGATTCACGACAAGGTTCGGACCTCCATTTTTAACTTGGGAGTCGATGGACTGACTCTGTATGTGAAGCGAAGCCAAGAAAATAGAAAAAAAAAAAAAACAAGCGCCGATGGTTAGGCCTATAATGTAGATTAGGGGTGCTGTAATGACGTGTGAATGGTAATGTGGCTCACTGCACTGAGCGTGAGGTTAACACTTCGTCCACTATTGCACTCTCTTTTCCCTTGGTTCTGGATCCTGACTTGCCCCATACTTGGTGGAAACAAGAATCAGAATCAGGATGATGATGACGAGGAGAAGGAGGAATTGGAGGAGGAGGATGGTGATGATGACGATATTTATTCTTGACGAGCAAAATCTAATGAGACACCCAACACGTGTTCCCTATTAACTGATCGTGTCTCGCTAATCAGCTACACAAAAAAATTATAACTTGGATGCGATAATATTATCCGACGTCATTATTTGGATTTTTCACAAAGCCTTTGATAAAGTTTCCCATAAAAGACTGATGGGCTAAGTTAGTTAACTCTCATGTGCAGCTTTACTGTTTTATATAAGCTAAAATTAGACGATTTTGTCATACTGAGTGAGTCACAAGAACATGGGAGTGTTAATGCTCTTACTATTAACTCATTCATAAACATGAAAACTAGTCTATTCCGGCTACACCAGACGATTTTATTCGGCTGATAGTGCGTTACAGGAGCCTAAGTTTGTGAAAAGCTCATAGAGTAGAAAATATCTTAATGTTCGTGGATGGGTGATTGGCTGATTAATCCATCTACCCTTGTATTAAATCATCCTTCCTTCCTTCCTTCCTCATTCACTCCTTAAACCCATTCATTCATTCATCCAACCATTCTTCCCACCTTGTTTCCTTCCTTCCTTCACTTCATCCATCCACCCATCTATCTTTCCTTTCCTCCTTTGCCTGTTTCTTTCCTTCATTCCGCCTTTCCTTCTTTCCTCCCTCCTTCCCTTCGTCTCTCCCTCCCTCCTTCCCTCCGTCCCAACATTTCAGTCCTTCCTTCATTCATTCATTTTTTCAATCTCTCCTTTTCATCCTTCCTTCCTTTCACTCCTCCGTCATTCCATCCTTCCCTTCTCCCTCCTTCCATTCCTTCTTCCTTCTATTCACCCATTTTCATAATTCTTTTCCTTACTTTCACTCCAACACAAATCCACCCCCTGATCAGATCTACCTTGGGATATTAATCAATCACATGTCCACTTTCCCCGCTAAATCCCTTTCTTGACGCGATTGCAGCCCATGACGTATTACTTTTTTCCTGGGTCCTCCACATGAGTTTATTCAGGTTAGAAGAGACCCCGTGTTAATGAAGGATTTAATGAAGTTCAAGCCTAGCGTAAGCTGAAGAAAATCGCTTGGAGGCTGCAAGGATAAAAACGTCATCAGGTTGAAGGGGTTGACAGGAATCACCCCGCGGATGTCCCTCGTATTTGGCACATGTGGTTGTAGTCTTAACCTGTCCTGTTGGATGACATATATTTTTCATATTCTTGCGACCCACAGGTGATTCTACTCAGATCAGAAGCTTTTCACTTCAGGGGTTAGTATAGCAGTTGTTAACCCCTTCACTGCAAGAAGTCTGTGTTAAACTGAATAAAAATAACTGACAGCTACAAAAAGCAAAACGTAAAAGGACGTTACCGGACTGAGGGGGTTAAATCACAGAGGGCGGAGGCGTATGGAGACCCACATGACTAACTCTCATTAGTCCCTTCACTACGATGACATTTTTCGTTTCAGTCAAGCTATCACCAGACCTGTGTTATTACGGAATGCAGTCAGCACTGAGGCAGCCAGACGTGATGTGCTTTCTCATCATGGATTTCTCAAATGGATATCAGAAACTCATTGCCTGACTCCACATTGACAATGTCTTACTGAGTATACGGCCCTGAAGCACTGGGACGAAGTTAATGACGTCCTCCCCCCCCCCTCCCCAGCTTCTAGTTTAGCGTGCGTAGCAGTTCAAGGAAAGCTAGCTGGATGGACTGAAAATTGGCTGACTAATTGGACATCAGTTACTAGTGGAGTGCCCCGGGGTTCAGTTCTGGGTCTATTATCATGTATCACTTAAATCAATGATGTATATGTATGCATCTTCAGCTGAAATGCAAAATTTTTGGACGACATAAAACGATGAATTAACGTTTCATCCTTCGAGAAGATAGAGATGTGCTGAAACGTGGTTAAAACAGGGATGTGGTGTGAATGCTAGCAAATATCGTTCAACCTGGACAAATGCAGGATGATGCACATTGATCATGCAAATTCAAGAACCCAGATACTCTTTGTTAGGAAGTACAAAGGACAGTACTGACTTGGAGAAATACTTTGGTGAACTAACCATAAGCGATCTCAAGTTCTCCAAACATAGCATCAAAATAGTGAAGAAACTAGAGGCCGCCCCAAGGGGGGGAATCACACCAGCCGCGAGCTGATACATAATCTAGAGCGGTTCGGAGTATGACCTTGACCTTGACCTACTTTCATCAATTTCGAACTCGTAGGAGATTTTCATCCCTACTTCACTCCTGTAGAATTTTGTGATATCTTGAGCGTTTGCGAAGTTATCGTGCGAACAGACACAAAGACACAGACAGACACACTGACAGACAAATTGAAAACAAAGCCAGCTTCGCTATCTTGGGTGGCAAACACAGGGGCTCCTAAATGCAGTTTATTTGCAGAAAGGATATACGTAGCTCTTTCTCTGTACAGGTCCTTGTACAACTACATCTGGACTATGACATGTAGTTCTGGCTGTCGACCCTGAAGAATGATTTCGCGAGTCTTTAAAGAGTCCAGACGAGGACTGCTAGACTATTCCCGTCCATCAGGCACATGGGATCAGTTAAGACTGCAGGCACTAGCCCTCTTTTGTTAGAGATTACGCTTTTCTGTGGACTGCTAATTGAGATTTTCGGCACCCTTCATGAATTTAAGAACATCAGCTACCAGCTCATATTTAGATTAAATGCTGATTTAAAGAGGAATACTGAATGGAAACTTGAAGTGTTTCCACAATTATTATACCACTAGGGTTTTTTTTTTTCAGGTACATGGTTTGCAGTACTGGAATTGACTGCCGGTGGAGAATAGTCGGCAGTTCCTCAATAGGACAGTTCAGAGGTAGGTTACACCAAGTTCTGGTAGGCCTAACTTAGTGGCAAATAATATGTTTCCTTCCTTTCTTCCTTCCAGTAAAATTTTCTAGTCTGGCCTTTTTCTCCGGGTTAGGTGTATTGCTCTTTCGTGCCCGTGCCGTGGGAAGGAGAGATGGGTGGGAGAGCCTTCATCTTTACTATAAGTTGATCTCACTGTTTGAGTAGCCACGTGTGCCTGGCATCTTTATTCATGGTACCTTCTTGGTATGGGTCGTAAGATCTTTTGAGGTACTACTTCTCTCTCTCTCTCTCTCTCTCTGTCTCTCTCTCTCTCTCTCTCGCTCTCGCTCTCTCTCTCTCTCTCTCTTTCTCTTTTCCTCCCGTCTTTATTTCTATGGTTTCTTCCCTCCATTGTTACACCTCTTATCTCTTCTTTCCTCCATCTTGCATCTACTTGCACTTGTCTCTCCTTCCTTTCTCCCTCTGCGGTTTTCTTCCATTTCTTTCGTCATTTCCTCTTCTCCCTCCCCTCCTCCTTCTTTATCCCTGTATTTTTCTTCCTCCTTACCTCTTTCCCTTCTTCCCTCTCTTCCTCTCTCCCCTCCCGTCATTTCAGTATCATCTCACCTTGACTTACTCCCTTCCGTCCCCCTTCCTTCTTTCATCCTACTCTCTCCTCCCACCCTATATCCAGATTCACTTCCCCCTCTCTCCCTCCTCCCATTTTTACTCCATTTGTAATCTATACCTACCTTCCTCCCCCCAGCCTTTTCCTCTGCCTCTCCACTCCTCTCCCGCCCTCCCTTCCGTATCCCCCTCTGTCTCCTTCCCTTTTTCCATCTTCCCCTCCTCCCACCATCCTCCCTCTATCCTTCTCTAATTTTCCCCCAAATGAACCTTGACTCCGCTTCCCATACTCCCTCTCCTTCTCCCTCCCTTCCACCTCCCCATCCCACCAAGCAGATATCCCCTCTGCCACCCACTCTCCCTCTCTCCATCCATTTTCTCCCATCTGCATCCCCCCCCCCTCTCTCTCTCTCTCTCTCTCTCTCTCTCTCCAGCCCTCGCTTCCATTTCTTCAACCCAGAACCCCATTCTCTCTCTCTGTCCCTTCTCCCTGTCTCCATTTTCTCACATCTGTATCTTAATATCTCTCTCATTCCCTCCCGCTTCCCTTCCCCTCTCTCTCTTAGCAATCCATGCTTTTATCTCCCTTTCCCCTTCCCCTTTCTCCCATTCTTCTCTGCCATCTGCCTCCTCTCTTCACTTCCTCCCTCCTCCGTCTTTCCATTCTCTCCTCCCCCTCGTTCTCATTCCCCCCCCCCTCTCACTCTTCTCTCTTTTTGTTGCCCTTCCACCCTACCTCCTTCCCCTCTCCTTCTCTTTCCTTTTCTCCCTCCCCTTCCTCCTCCCCCCTTCTTCCCCCTTCCCCTCCTCCATTCATCCATACTTCCCTTTCTCTCCCTCCCTTCATTTTTGTCTTCTCCGTCCCTTCATCTTCCATTCACCCCTTCCTCCTTCTTTCCTTTCTTTCCCCTTCCTCCTCCTTTCCCCTCTCTCCCACTCCCTCCCTTCATTTTTTCTTCCTCTTTCCTTTCCCTACCCTCCCTCCATTTTTCTTCATTCTTCCCTTCCCTACCCTCCTTCCATTCCCCTTCCCTCACCCTCCCTCCATTCCCCTTCCCTCACCCTCCCTCCATTCCCCTTCCCTCACCCTCCCTCCAGCTTCACCTCCCTATCTCCGTCATCTTTGTCCCTCCCTCTTGAGGTCGCGTCCCATTAGAGGTAACATTTCTCTCCCTTGTGTCTCCATTCCTCCCTCCCTCCCTCCCTATTGTCTTCATTCACCGCTCCCTCCTTCTCTCAGCTTCTCCTTCCCTCCTCTCCAGTCTCTCTATCTCCTCCTTCCTCATGCTCTCCCTACTCTCTTCACTGTCTCCCTTTCTCCCTCCTCATTGTCATCCTTTCTTCCTCCCTCCCTCAGTTCCACCTTTTTAGCCTCTTCATCTCTTCCCTCCTTCTCTCCCTCCCTCCCTCCTTCCTTCAGTTCCAGCTTCACTACCTTTACCTTCTCCCTCCTTCGTTTGTGTATTCTCCCTCCCTCCCTCCAACACTCATACTATCACGCCTCTCTCTCTCTCTCTCTCTCTCTCCATGTACAGTAGGCATTCACCAGTCCATCCATCCACCCTCCATCCATCTACGAATTAACCAGTCATTACCGCCATCCATCCATCCATCCATCCTGTCACGAATCAATTCGCGACATTTCCCTTTTGTGAGAAGCCACGAACTATTAGTGGAAAACTCACTGTGTATCGCTCAGTTAACCGTTTCTCTCTCCATTTCGGAGTATGCTTTTCAAAACATTCGTCACCGTTTTCAAAAGTGACCGATTTAATGCACGTCACTAAGTGCTGTACTGAGCGATACTATTGTTTTTTTATTGTTCGCCCCTGCTCACTCGACCGTTAGAAAATGCGGCCTAGTGCTCCGCTTTTCTTTCCCACGACTTGGTCAGTCTAGTGTTTGTTGTGACGGAGAAAGGTCCTGTGCCAGCAGTGTGAGAGGTCCCTAGCACCCAAACTCCACTAGTACAGTAATCCAGTCCTCCCACCCCCCGGGTGATACATAGCATTCATCGACTGGTATTTCCTTTTTGTATAATCCTAGTTTTAAGAGTTTAGTTAAGATGTTTTTTCCTAGGCGTAAGTATTTAGCTTTTGTGTGAGTGAGTGAGTGCGTCTCATTTAATTGATTTGAATTGTAACGTTAAATTTATTTTTTGTGATTAATAAATTTAACAGTTCATTTTCTTGAGTTCAATGTAAAGTAAAATCTTGTTTCATTTCTCCAAATTTAGCTTATTTTCCATATAGCTCCTAGCTTGCATAAACGTTTGCTTTCATAACTGGTACTTAGACCAGTCTTGTTGTATTAACTTAAAATCCGTTGTGCCAGATAGGAGTTAAAGCATCAGCAAGAGCCTGATATTATTATTAGTATTAGTTATTTATTGTCAGGGGTGAAGTAACTTTCTCCAGAGGCTAACAGTACAGTAATTCAGCAATTGTGAGTAATTAGTCTCTGCTGTGTACTGTTGAGAAAGTTTTTAAATTCTTGTTCTTAGAGAATCGTTGCACGATTTAGCAAGACAATCATTGTCCCTGCTCTTTAATATTATTGAATATTAATATCAATTTAAATAACATTTAACCATTTATTATAAAAACACCGTGTTATTATAAAAACCCCGTGACAATTGGCGACCTCGCCAGGATATTAACTCCTAGCTCTAAAGCTATTCACGAGATAGTGCTCACTCATTCATATTTAGGTATTTATTATTAAAGTTTATAGGCACAAGTTTACTGGTGGTTACCGTTGATTTAGCAAGTGAATTTTTGCTTTATTAATCAATAGAGTACTTAACTCTAGTTTATTCTTGGTAACGCCACACGATTTTATTCGCTCCTGGGTAGCCGCCATACCCATTGTGTTAATTATTGAGAGTTCTTAGTCATTTACATTTTTTAATTATCTTTGCCAGTTAACTAGATAAGACTGGTCACCACTAGCTTGTGTCTGTATTCTTTACTTGTGTTTATTAGTATTCGTCGCTAAGCAGTCAGTACTCAGTTTCGGTTACTTAGTAAATTGAGCTAGCATCATGGCAGCCAGTGCTTATGTACAGGAAGCCAAAGATATGGGTCTCACAGACCCAGAGAAAATACAGAGTTACGTTCTCTCACGGTTCAATTACGAGCAAGAACGTGAGGAAGATGCTCGTGAAGAGCGTAGAATTCAGCGCGAATACGAGCGAGAACAGCGCGAACACGAGCGAGAACAGCGCGAATACGAGCGAGAACAGTGCGAACACGAGCAGAAACAGCGCGAGCTCGACTTAAAACACGTGCGGGAACAACGTGAATATGAACGTGCCGAACGTGAGGCACGAGAAAAACATGAACTTGAAGTGCTGAAGCTCAAGCGAGATTCCTTGGCTTCAGACACATCTGGTGCAGTTGGTCCAAGCTCCACGAGCGTTTTCCCTGCACATGTCCTGGCGACCCCACGCATCAAGCTTCCTTCATACAAGGAAAGCGAGCGAATCGAGCCGTACATAGCTCGTTTTGAGGACATGGCAGACATGTATCAACTGGACGAGGCAGCTAAGCGGCTTCAGTTTCTTAGCCTATTTGAGGGCCCTGCCCTCGATATTCTCCACAGAATTCGTGGAGACAATCTCACATATGAGATGATGAAAGCTGCACTCATTAAGGCGTATGGTCTCACAGTAGACGACGCCAAAGTTCAGTTCATGCGAGCTCGTCTCCAAGACAAGGAGACAGCTGTTCAGTTCCTTGATCGTCTCACAGCTTACTTAAATGAGTGGATGGAGAAAGATGAAACTCCTTCCACGCATGAGGGGATAATTGACCTTATGCTGCGTACACAGCTAGAGAGGTCGTGACCTGCTGAGCTCATAGCACAGCTTAAGATCTGCCAGGTGAAAGATGCCAGCCAAATGGCAGAGAAGGCTGACGCATTCTTTACTGCATACGGGTATCAAGCTCGTAAGCAAAACACCTGGAGCAGAAAAGATACTGCCAAGTCTGGGAAGCCGTCTCAGACTGAATCCCAGCACCAAGGCCATTCTCAGAGTAATGGCCAAGGTCCAAAACCACAGTGGAAGGACCAGGGGCAAAACACTCAGAAACCTGAGTGGAAGAGGTACAACAAGTACCCTACCCAGCAGCAGTATCAGCCACGCAACCGACCGTCGGGACAAACTTTTCCACCACCAGCTCAAAAGAGGCAGAAAGTGAATGCAGCCTTCATTCCTCAGCAGCAGCCTGGTGGTCACGTCCCTACCAGTGTGGGTACTTCCCCACAGTTCACTAGTCCCACAGTGACAGTGAACCCCCCTCCACAGATGGCCAATGTTCCATCTTTTCCTCAAGGCACAATGTTTGCCACATCAATTCAGCAGCCTCATGAGTGGCTAGCTGCTTCCTCCACAGGCCCTCCCACAGGTGACAGTACCTTCCTTGTTCAGCCAGGGTTTGTGGGAGACATTCCTGTGAAGGTCCTGAGAGACAATGGTTCCTCAGGTTGCTCTGTTAAGCAGAGTTTAGTTCGGCCTGAGCAGTATACAGGTCGACAGATCCATGCAAAGCTTATTGATGAATCAGTGAGATTGTTCCCTGAGGCATGTATCCAGGTGGCATCTCCATTTTATACTGGTACGACACTTGCAGTTGTCATGCCAGAGCCTCTATTTGACTTTATAGTACGCAATATTCAAGGAGCCAAGGATAGTTGCTCCGATGATGGCTCTACTCAGACTTCGGCTGCTGCGGTAACACGAGCCACGGCTGAGGCTCCAGACTGTGTCACCCCAGTGATCATTGAATCGCCGCAAGATCTGATGTGTAGTCAACTTGTTGTGCAAGAACAACATTCTGACCTGACACTTGCTGCCATGCAGAACAAACAAAAGGGTCGAGTGATAAAGTATTCACGGGGAGGTCGAGCCAAGTTCCTTCGCAAACAAGGACGGCTCTACCGTGAGTCACGAACACCCGAGGGCGAGGTTCGACTGCTGTTTGTCGTTCCCGCCAAGTACCGCCTAGCAGTGTTACAATGGGGTCTTTGTTCAGCCTCAGGAGGTCACATGGGCAAAAGGAAGACCCAGGGCCGTATCCGAGCTGACTTTTTCTGGCCAGGGATGGGACGGGACATAGATAGTTTTGTCCGTTTCTGCAGTGTGTGCCAAAGTATCACCACTAATCAGGGACATGCCCTTCCTGTGCCATTTGTAACCACACCTGTAATCTCTGAGACAGTTGAGAGACAGGGTAGTGGTGAAGTGGGGGCAGACCTGACGTCTCGCCCCATTGGCCCCACAGGACATATTATGTCCAGGGCTTGTACATACATATTATGTACCGTAAGTTAAGGGGGAAGTTGAGAGACGACTTGAGGCTATGGAAGACCCAAGTTTGCATAAGGATTCTCAGCTTCCCGGTACTAATAGAAGTACTGTAGGTTAAGGGGGAAGTTCGAGAGAGAACTCCGCAGAGGCGACTTGAGGCTATGGAAGACCCAAGTTTGCACAAGGATTCTCAGCTTCCCGGTACTAATATAAGTATTGTACTGTACGTTAAGGGGGAAGTTCGAGAGAGAACTCCGCAGAGGCGACTTGAGGCTATGGAAGACCCAAGTTTGCACAAGGATTCTCAGCTCCCCGATACTAATATAAGTACTGTAGGTTAAGGGGGAAGTGAGAATTCCGCAGAGGCGACTTGAGGCTATGGAAGACCCAAGTTTGCACAAAGATTCTCAGCTCCCCGATACTAATATAAGTGCTGTAGGTTAAGGGGGAAGCGAGAATTCCGCAGAGGCGACTCGAGGCTATGGAAGACCCGAGTTTGCACAAGGATTCTCAGCTCCCCGATACTAATATAAGTACTGTAGGTTAAGGGGGAAGTGAGAATTCCGCAGAGGCGACTTGAGGCTATGGAAGACCCGAGTTTGCACAAGGATTCTCAGCTCCCCGATACTAATATAAGCATTGTAGGTTAAGGGGGAAGTTAGAGAGAGAACTCCGCAGAGGCGACTTGAGGCTATGGAAGACCCAAGTTTGCACAAGGATTCTCAGCTCCCCGATACTAATATAAGTACTGTAGGTTAAGGCACAGGTTGAGAACCCATGTGCAGTTCAAGGCTATGGAAGACCCGAGTTTGCACAAGGATTCTCAACTTGCTGACATAATCGTGTGCTAAAATTAATGGCGACCTCGAATGTACGTCGTAGCACTGACTGCTAGGCAGAGAGAGTAATTGTAACATGATAAAATTTTGTCTCATTGACACTTTTGATGCTCCACCTTAATTGGTTTTGCAGGTTCAGCAATGGGTGTAGCAGTTTTGCTGTGCGGACCAGCTGATCGTCTGCCGCACGCTGCCACCTCTTCTCCTCTGCCTTCGTCGTCGCCATGTTATTATTTACTATGTCATTTTACACATAGGTACAGTTACACTACAACTGTCACACCTACACCATGTATTACATACACCACGCTACACAACAATTAGTTGTCAGTGTAAATGTAGCGACTTTTCGCTCAGTTTGACCTGAGTACAGGATTTTCACCGTCGTCACGGAGTTTTTCCCTCAAGCTTGCTTCTATTAACGTAAATACGAGTTTTTTTTCGCTCACTGGCGACTGCGACTTTCTCCTGTAGCAGGATAGCACACACACCACAGTGTGAATCTTGTGTGAATGACTTAGGATGTGTACATATATATATATCCACAAATTTTTTCCCATAAGGAAAAAATTTAATTTTGTAGGGGCGTAATGTCACGAATCAATTCGCGACATTTCCCTTTTGTGGGAAGCCACGAACTATTAGTGGAAAACTCACTGTGTATCGCTCAGTTAACCGTTTCTCTCTCCATTTCGGAGTATGCTTTTCAAAACATTCATCACCGTTTTCAAAAGTGACCGATTTAATGCACGTCACTAAGTGCTGTACTGAGCGATACTATTGTTTTTTTATTGTTCGCCCCTGCTCACTCGACCGTTAGAAAATGCGGCCTAGTGCTCTGCTTTTCTTTCCCACGACTTGGTCAGTCTAGTGTTTGTTGTGACAGAGAAAGGTCCTGTGCCAGCAGTGTGAGAGGTCCCTAGCACCCAAACTCCACTAGTACAGTAATCCAGTCCTCCCATCCCCCGGGTGATACATAGCATTCATCGACTGGTATTTCCTTTTTGTATAATCCTAGTTTTAAGAGTTTAGTTAAGGTGTTTTTTCCTAGGCGTAAGTATTTAGCTTTTGTGTGAGTGAGTGAGTGCGTCTCATTTAATTGATTTGAATTGTAACGTTAAATTTATTTTTTGTGATTAATAAATTTAACAGTTCTTTTTCTTGAGCTCAATGTAAAGTAAAATCTTGTTTCATTTCACCAAATTTAGCTTATTTTCCATATAGCTCCTAGCTTGCATAAACGTTTGCTTTCATAACTGGTACTTAGACCAGTCTTGTTGTATTAATTTAAAATCCGTTGTGCCAGATAGGAGTTAAAGCATCAGCAAGAGCCTGATATTATTATTAGTATTAGTTATTTATTGTCAGGGGTGAAGTAACTTTCTCCAGAGGCTAACAGTACAGTAATTCAGCAATTGTGAGTAATTAGTCTCTGCTGTGTACTGTTGAGAGTTTTTAAATTCTCGTTCTTAGAGAATCGTTGCACGATTTAGCAAGACAATCATTGTCCCTGCTCTTTAATATTATTGAATATTAATATTAATTTAAATAACATTTAACCATTTATTATAAAAACACCGTGTTATTATAAAAACACCGTGACACATCCATCCTTTGTCCTTTCAATCTATCCTCACAGCTATTCAGTTAGCCACCTACTCTTCACTGTCATTCATTCATTCATTCATTCATTTGTTCATCCATCCATCCATCCACCCATCCATCCTTTGTCCTTTCAATCTATCCTCACAGCTATTCAGTTAGCCACCTACTCTTCACTTAGTCATTCATTCATTCATTCATTTGTTCATCCATCCATCCATCCATCAACCTATCATCCATCCACCATTCCTTCCATTCTTCCTTCCTTCAGTTTATTCATCCTGTTGTCTGCATCCATCTATTCAGCCATCATTCCAGCCATCTGTCCGTGTATCTGTCTGTCTGCCTATTTATCTATCTGTCTATCTCTATATCTCTCTATCTATATATCTGTCTATCTATCCATCCACTTACCCATCCATCCACTTACCATGTCCATCTCTGAGATCTGACTCATGCTGCGCACCTCAATGTCAATCTCCACGGTGGTAGGTTCACCTGCGGGCAAAAATGAAGGTAAGGTTAATTAACTTCCCTGCCTCATCTACCTGTGCCACCCTTATCTGCCTGGGGCCTGAGTCGCAAACAAATTTAGAATCAATATCCTGTAACCCCTGTATATTTTTGTAGGGAGGACAGGGAGAGCTTGGAATTTTTCCCTCTTCTTTATTCATGTTGCAAATACAGATCCTAATTACAAGAGGAAATTATCGAACACTAATTTGTTTTGTGCGAGAGGACGGACAAAAATGCAGTGCCGAATAGTCCCGTAACAGTTGCTTTTCTTGCAGAAAAATCGCAGGTATGAGAGGGCACTGATAGTAATTTCGTGTATCTGGCCACTTAGCTTTGTTTTAGTATATGGAGGTTGTGAGGCGTATCCTCGCTGACATAAGATATATTTTCTTACATAATAAATGCTCACCCGACAGTTAAAAAAACAAACAGAAAAAAAAAAAAAAAAAGCATTCCCCCGGCGGTAGGGTGGACACTCATTTGTCCGAGTATACTCTGATTGCTTTCACTTGGCCTAACACAGCCATCTTTTCTTCTTAAATGGTATAGTGTACATAATGGTCATATGCTTATACAAAAATTGTGGCATTCGACATTTGTGCGATCGGCGCATTCCACAAGTGCATTCCACAATTTGTTCGTATGTTTTGTCACCATTGTGACAAAAGGGGTGAGATTGTTATGCGTGACGATGCAGGAAGAATAGTTTTACATAAATCATTACATCATCTAGACAGGATTTTGAAAAACCTTTTTACGATTCACATATTTTCCCAGTAATTTTTAGTTGAAAGATCGCACTAATCTGGCACCCCGCAGTGTGCATTCCATGGTTTATTTAATCAGATCAATTGCTGCTGAGTGCAACTCAGGACATCCACCTTTTTGTTTAAGCATACGACGATAACACTAGAAAGTGGTGCCTGTTGTGATCATTATTATAGACAGGATACAGATCCATAATATTGCCCTGTTCTACTATTGAGCTACATGAAATAAGCTGCAGAACGACGAAAATCTCCGTCCAGTTAAGGTAGACAGGAAATCTTTGGTCATACCAGATAAAAATGCCTGAGTTAGAACAGAAGGTAAATTATCTTAGGACCAAAAATTATCAAGATTATGGCCGAAAAATGCCAAGGTTAGGACTGAGAGATGTACTTTATAGATTTACTTCACTCGATGCTCATAAATACTCCCTTAAAAGATAGAGACAATGGACAAAGAATACCAAGGTTAGGTTAGAAAGTTGCCAAAATTTGGTTTAGAATATGACAGGGTCAGGGCCAAGGGATGCAAAAGTTTAGGCCAAAGCACTCAAAGGTCAGGGCTGTAAGATGCCAAAAGAAGGGACGAAAAACATTAAGGTAGGGGTTTAAGACTGGATCAATGTAGGGACCAAAGGATATTAATATGTTTGCAGTTATTCCATTTAAACATAATATTGTGAACATCTGTCATGGAATTTACTTCTGTGCCAACGTTACTCATTAATGTATCCTTATCCAGCCCCATCTGTGATATATGACCTAACCAGTGACCCATGACCTCGTACTGACCTCCCAGATTCGGCCTGAGCTTCTGGTCGTACCCCTCCAGCAGGCTGTCCAGTAGGCGAGAGATGTTCTTGGAGGGGGTGATGCGGCCCATGCGACCAGGCCTGGGGGGATGGCGAGGGGTTAGTGAGAGAGACAGACAGACAGACAGACAGACAGACAGACAGAGATAGAGAGTCCGTGTTTCGGTAGAGGAGGGAAGAGACTGGAAGATAGTGCAGGCGGATGGGAAGGAGAGGAGTGGCAGAAAGGGAAGGGTAGTGGATAAGGGAAAACAAAGGTAATACAGGAAGGAGAGGGAAGGAGTGAAGAAGGAGAAGGAGGAAAAAAATAAGGGAAGTAAGCAGGATATGAGAGAGATGAGAAGAGGAGCGAAAGGGAAGGAAAAGGAGAATGGAAGAGAGGGAAATAGATAAAAAGAGAAAAAGGTACGAGAGGAGGAAAAATGTAGAGAGAAATGTAAGAGGTGGAGAGGAGTGAAGAGGGAAAAGGGAAATACGTAGCTGAGAAAAGAGGATGTGGAGAGGGGACCTGGGGAAGTGGAGGGAAGAATATAGTGGAGCAGGTGGAGTAAAGGGAAAGAGGGAAAAGGAAAGAGGAAGAAAATATAGGAGAAAGGGAAAAAAGAGGAAAGGAAGGGGAGGGGAAATTTAGAGGATTAAGGGGAGGAAAAGGAAAGAGGAAGGAGAGAAGAGAAGAGAGCAATGTGGAAGAGGAGAGGGCTATGAAGAGAGAGACACAGTAGAAGAAAGGGAAAAAAGGAAGACGGAGAGAAGAGAGAAAAGAAGACGAACAGAAGACGAAAATAACAGAGCGAGAAGAGAAGAGAGACGGGAATCGACAAACACAAAGCACTACTTCAACCCTAGGACGTTAGGTATTCTTTTTCTTTTCATACTTACTGTATATTGACCTCCTTCACCTCGAAATGTCTTCCCTAAGGTAAATAAAATCGCATGAAGAGAGCAAGGATATATAAAAAGAAGAAAGTGAAAAAAAAGATCACCGGATACATGACATTAAGATACATGGTTAGGAAACAACTCTGAAAAATCATAACACATTTTTAAGTTTCTGTCACACAAACTTTGGGAGTTGATGAATTATAACCTACCTGTCATTGTTTATAAAGTAAAGTTAATGATATGATCTTTTATCCCTTTATGGGTTAATGGTATTTAAAAGGGTTATGTCAGGAATGGTATATTAATACGACTCACGTGACTAAAATTAGTATTTTCATTTTTCTCTGGTGAAATTTTAACGAGCGATAATAATGCTGGAGTTAATAATGGTGCTGGTGTATTAGTAGCTTATATTATATTGATCTGTAGATTAAACAAAAACTATCTAGCTAGTCATAATATCGCTTCGCGGGGACTACCGGAGTGCCGGGGATGTTGTAGGATCCGAGGCTAGGCTACCGTAGTCTAGATGGCTAAAGTTTGCCATAAAAGACCACCCTACGGGACTGACATAATTTGAACCGATTTGAACCGATCAGAGCTCTGCCACCGTACTTGATTTACTAAAGTGTTGAAGCTCATATAACAATGTTTGCATCAGTAGAATTTGAGCTTGTTTGTTAATTAGGCTTGTGCACTACAAGGACAACTGTTTAACTTTTCTTGTTTCTTCCGGATGATTTTACTCAGCTGAGCAGATATTTTTCGAACTGAGGATCTTCAGCATAGCTTTCCTTAACCCCTTCAATTCAACTCTTTATTTCTGAGCTGAATAAAATTATCAGGAGATAGCCTATATGCATATATTTTATGTACTGGAGCGGCCAGCTTGGACACACCTAACATGCGTTTAAGTCACGTTTTATGGCTCCTGAAAAGCAGTCTGTCCGTAGGACCAAAGAACTCGTCCTTTCTGTTACCGGATGAGTGACCCACCCCCCACCCAATGTTTTACTCAAAAGTATTGGTATGGGAGGTTTTCTGAGTGTAGGGTGAAAGTTGTATGTGGAAACTGTGCTGCAGTAGCTGAATTGGTCATGAGAATCTGTATACGTGGTCGATGGCAACTCGATAGTGTGCATACATATGAGAACACATAAAAGGACATACTAATACAAATGAAATGCAAAAGGGTGTCACCCTACTTAATAGGTTAATTGTCCGTAACAGATGTGGCCGTATCGTAGACAGTAGTAGTAATAGCTGTAGTAGTGGCAGTAGTGGTAGTAGTATAGCGTGATTCTTTACTGTGAGGCCACAGACAAATGTATATAATTCGTTGTTAATGAACTTATTTCAGTCAAATTTGGTATTTACTTTCTTCTTTTTGTTATAATCTATCCACGGTTAAATCAAGTTCTGAAAGCAGTCTTCTTCAGCTTTTAAATGTTATTGAACACGGGGTTCCAAACTAGCGAAGTTTTTGATGCAAATGCCAAACTGGATGGCTACATCCTTACTAGCAATGTCTTCTTTTAGGCAATCAAGTGTACGTGCGAGGTATGTTTTTAAATCCTTATCCCGTAAAGTGGCCCTACAACCAGGAAAGGAAAAAATCTTGCATCATATCAGGAGAAATAAAACCAGTAAAGTGAGCTTTGTGAGCGCGTGGCGAGAGCGCGAGCGTTTGTACGTACACCTGTTATCATAATTTCATCATGGTGTAAACTTTCATCATTTCTGATGAGGTAGTTGAACAATAACAGAAGAATAATTGAGCTAAAATATTTACTTTCTCAAGTATTCTCTCTCTCTCTCTCTCTCTCTCACGTGTTCTCTCTGGATGTGCATATAGCGAGGAATCGTGGCATTTGTCGCACACGCAATGTTCAGTTCTCTGCTCCCGAATTGCCGTGTCAATGTTTTACGTCGGTAAACGCCTGGCTATTGAACAAATGATAAAACCAAGAAATGAGGCGATTGCCTTTGCTGATTTCACCCCTTAAACATAGAAAAAACTTTCATGTATAATTATGAGTGTAATATCCGGTATTTAATTGTTGGAACTCATGCAAGAAATCATAGTGTTACAACAGGAAATCTGTTTTTAATTTTTGATTTTTCATAGAGGAGCATGTCTTTTGAAGCCCTCGGTACACTGCCTTGGAGCAATGGGTTCCAAAGGGTTTCTTTGATCTCAGGAGTAAATATATAGCTAAAAACAAAATTTATTGAATGTATCTACTACCTGCTGAAAGAATATCTTCTCTATCTCATATTGTAGAGAAGTTATTAGTCCCCGAATACCATCGCGGTCGAGCCGGGTCGTGTCGGGCCGCTTATTTCTCAGGTGAGTAAACATCGCTTCGCTACACATGCCTGCTTCGCTCGCTGCGCTCGCTCGCTCGTAATTATGCTGTCAGATATGGAACATGCAATGATCACCAGATCAGTGCAGTTAACCAACTGATGTTCATTTAGCGCCGCTCTGGTGGGAAAGCAGCATTAAATTCTTTAAGTTCAAATGTCTGATATAGTGTCATATGCAGTATATGACTGACACAGACTGAAGTTAGTATGTATGGAGTTTCATTTAACTTCATTCGTTAAATGAAACAGATGTATTGACATTATTCTCGAGCATCAGAGTAATGAATCACCCTACTGAATTACGGTAGTAGTAGTAGTAGTAGTAGCAGTGGTAGTCGTAGTCGTAGTTATAGTAGTATCAGTAATAGTAGTAGTAGTAGTAGTAGTAGTAGTAGTAGTAGTAGTAGCAACAACAACAACATCAGTAGTAGCAGTAGTAGCAGTAACAGTATGAGGAGTGGTATTAATAGTTAATAATAATGCTGCTACTACTACTACTACTACTACTACTACTGATAATAATAATAATAATAATAATAATAAGGTAAACAATGGCTCCCACCATCCATTCAGTCGTGCTGTTGCAACCTTTACATGACTCTTCACTGAGTGACGAAACCATTGGATTTACTGTAAACTATGAAACCATTTATTACGGCTATTAATTACAGCCAACAATTTTATGACTGGTAGTCCAGTGGGTTAGGGCACTCCGATTAGGTGTGGCCCATAAGAGGTTTAGTCCGAGGGTGTTTGAGATGTACTGCCCAGTTATTCTTGCCTTCACTGTCTGGTGTGAGTAGCCTTGCTCCGGGACTCTACGTTGCTGATGTGGCGATGGGTGCATGAATTATCATGGTATTAATATTAATATGTTCATAGCGTAGAAGTAAACGCAAAAAAGAAAAGACGACGAAGACATAGTGGGAGTAGAAAAATAGGACTTGCATTATTGTTGTAGGTGAAGTACTATAACTATATTCATTTCACCTAAATTTATCCTAAAACTGCCATATTTCCATCTTGAGTACTGAGTTGTAACAAAAAATTAGCACTAGAATATAGCACTAGTTATAAAGAAGTGCCATGGAAAGGAAGCAGAGCCATAGCATTGTCTTATTCTGTCGTTGATCTAAATAAACCACAAGAGGAAAGCTGCAACGAGTAAGATGAAGAACTATATTGGGCTCGTAGTGTTGATTAAAAAAAAAAAAGAAAAAAGAAAAGAAGAAAAAGCTAAGATGAAAACAATGATGTAGTTGCTATAGAACACTAGTAGTTATGTTATTGTTGTAGGTGGAGTCAGTGCCGATAGAAGAAACATTAGCTTACCTGAACGAGAAGTTGATGTTGGGGAAGGTCCTGTTACGAGCTGGAGGGGGAGGTGGTGGAGGGGGAGGAGGCGGACGGTGGTGGTGCTTGGCTGCTGCACTGTTGGGGGAAGGGAGGGTTAGTGGGGGTTGAGCAGGGGAGGGGTTAGTGGGAGTTGAGCGGGGGAGGGGTTAGTGGAGGTTGAGCGGGGGAGGGGTTAGTGGGGGTTGAGCGGGGGAGGGGTTAGTGATGGACTGAGTGGGGGAGGGATTAGTGGGGGTTGAGGGGGGGGAAGAGTTAGTGAGGGTTGAGCGAGGGAGGCAGTTGGAAGGTTGATAAGGTAGGGAGTAGGTAGGATACTGAGCTGGAGCGGGGATTAGCGGGTAAAGGAGGGCCAGTGCATATTAACCATTTAAGTTCTACAATTTGTATCGAGTGAAGAGAAATATTCACTAAATATCAATGCTAGCTTTGCCAGTAGGAAAAAGGGGGTAACTCGGGACGGTTTTTGAAGTTTCTAAATGCTAGGAGATCTCAGTTAGACAAATATATCTGGTGTTTGACTTACAAAATAACAAAGTGTACCAGTAGAAGTGAAAAGGTAAATTCACTGACTACGGTGGTCCTCTTCATTTTGTTGTAGGCAGCGTAACAATTTCGGTCAGTTTAGGAGACTCCTTTCGTACTGAATGAGTTAACCTCTTTAGACCGAAGGTCCCTCTCTAAACTTAAAAAAAGTTCCCTGATGTCACTATAAATAAACCAAAACTACCCATCATCTGTGAGCCAGGTAGACTGTAATAATACTGTTACGTCCCCATCCCACACCGCCACAGGCTCCAACAGCAGTAGATCAGTATAGGAAGGACGTTGCCCAGTGAATTGTTCTTCCTAGGGCTTCTAAAATTCAGTCTTTATTTTCCAAATAATTACACTTAATGCTTCCCAACTTCACTTCACTGTTTTCACAAATACCAGAGCTATACAATTTTCACTAACTGCAGTTACACTTGATGCTTGCCATCAACACTTCACTGTTTTCACAAGTACCGAAAATATACAAACTTCACTAACTGCACTGACACTGAACTACACTCAAACTGAATTGAAAACTGAATGAAACTGCTCTAGTCTCCTCCCCATCCTTATATAAGCTTCCCATATTCTAGAGTTTTCTACTACTTCTCCACAGTTCTCATGAATTCTCGAGGGAGCACCGGTTACAACAATTACCAACTCGGAGACATCTAAAATATGCCAGAGTTTACTTACACTGCAAACACTCTAAATTCTTTAACACAGAAACTGACATAAAATTACATAATTCAACAAACAATCACATAAACAAAAAAATTATAGGGAAAAAAGGGCACAAAAAATTAATGCATAACTTACAAAATAAGTTGCTCAAAAACAGCAGGCTAACTGGCAGCTCTGACACGTAGCAAAAAAAAACCAAAAAATACGAGAATCGTCGGGAACTCTCCAGCACAATCTAACTAGCAATCCAGCTTTTTAACACTACCCCCTCCCTAGTCCTTTGTCGTCCCAACAAAACTACACAATGCACACAAACACAACCCTCAATCCAAACTAAACATTTAATTATACACAGACTAATCTTTCAACTTATCAGGTCTTCTCCTATGCTGCTTCCAACGACGTCCCTTCTCCTCCACACAGACCACTCCTCCTGGAATGACTTGCTCTTCTTCCTGATTCACTTCCTCTCTTGAGAAACTGTCACCATCCTCTTGTACTTCACATCCTTGGTCCTCCTCAACATCCTTGGCTGCTGCAGAGCACGATTCCTCGGAGACATCCTGGCCCACGGTACTGCCACAGATGATTCACGTGTTCCATCTTTGGTCGAGATTTCCTGCCTCCACGAATCTGGTACGTTACGTCTGATAGGAGGTCCAACACAGTGTAAGGCCCATCCCACGTGCTCGGCAGCATCGGTGACTGTCCCTTCTTCCTCTGAGGATTGTATAACTAAACTTTGACACCATCCTTGAGGCTCACCTCACTTGCCTTGGCATTATACTTGCAATTCATCACCTCTCCTGAAAACTAAGGGCTCCTTGCACTTGATGATGTACCTCGGCCAGCGTTTCCTGAAGATGTTTCACATAGCTGGAGGTGTCTGTAGGCAACTCTTCACCAGGTGGTCTTCCCATTAACAAGTCAATGGGTAAGCATAACTCATGGTTCAACATCAGTTTTGCAGGGGTGTAGCCGGTACACTCATGGGATGCAGACCGATATGCCATCAACAAAGCAGGTAATTTCTGGTCCCACTCCATTTGTCCTTCTATGCAGTACTTGGCCAGTTCTTGTCCCATGGCCCAGTTGAATTTTGCCACCAACCCATCCGACTGTGGCCTGTGTGGGGTCATCCTGGTCTTCTTGATCCTCATTAAATTGCAGCACTCATAGAACACAACAGACTCGAAGTTTCTACCTTGGTCTGAATGTATCTCTTGTGGCATCCCAAAAAGACAGAAGAACTTGTCAAGCAACAACTGAGCAACAGCCACAGCCTCTTGATCTGGGATGGCATAGGCTTCTGGCCACTTTGTGAAGCAGTCCATGGCGACATATATATATATATATATATATATATATATATATATATATATATATATATATATATATATATATATATATATATATATATATATATATATATATATATATATATATATACCGGTTACCTATTTCAGTGAGTTGCAAAGGGCCAACAATTTCCACCACGATTCTTTCCATTGGTGCACCCACTTGGTACAGCTGAAGAGGGACACAATGACGTTTCTTGGGTCCCTTCTTGGCACAGCATACATCACAGGCTGGACACCGCTATGCAACATCCTGTGGCATACCAGTCTAGTAGAACTGCTGTTACAGCTGGCTTAGGGTTTTCTTCATTCCCAGGTGCCCACTAGTGATCTAGTTACGGGACTTATCCAAGATCTCGGACCTCATCTTCTTTGGAACCACCATTTGCCAATACTTGCTGAGGCCATCGGGTGTCTCCCACTGACGCTCCAGTAGTTCATTGTTCAAACAAAGGTCCCACTGACTCTAGTAGCTCTTAGTCACAGGGATGAACCCGGAAACCTCTTCCCACGATGATTGCACTGTACTCTGCTGCAGCCACTCTAGCACTGGTTGTAAATCTGCATCCTCCATCTGCATCCTCTTAAGGTCTTCTTTATCTGATGCTGCCCATCACTGCAGTATGGCTGCATTTGATACTATAATATTTTTTACACACTGCCAGCACTCTGAGTCACAGGGCCGATGACTCAGGCTGTCAGCATTGCCACGTATCCGCCCATGATGGTGCTGCACCTCATAATTGTGCTGGTCTAGCTTCCCTAGCCAGAGTGCCAGTTGTCCTCCCGTTTTCTTTAACGTCTTCAGCCACTTCAGTGCCGTATAGTCTGTCCTGATGATGAAGTAGGTCCCATACAAGTAGGGATGGAAGAAATCAAGGCTCTTCATCACTGCCAAGAGCTCCGCTATGGTGAGCTGAGCTTGCTGTAATACGCCACCACATACTCTTTTTCGTCCTTTTTCTGTAACAGGACTCCACCAATACCATGGTCACTAGCATCAAAGTCCAGGATGAATGGCTGACTCTGATCAGGGTACGGCAATACTGGAGAGCTTACCAATACATGCTTGAGTTCGTCAAAGGCTTTCTAAGTCACTGCTGTCCACACAGACTTCTGCCTCTTCCCCAACAGCTTGTGCAGAGGTGCTGCTATCATTGCTAAGTCCTTGACAGTCCTTGGCAGTAGGTACACAAGCCCAGGAAACTCCATAGGTCCTTCACACAAGTTGGAACCGGCCAGTTTTCCACAGCTGCCACCTTCTTTGGATCAGTACGGACGCTGCCTTTGCCTACAATGTGTCCTAGGTACTGTACGTTACTTCCTTCTGAGACAAGTAGCATTTCTTGGGTTTCAGCTTGAGGTGCACTACTCGGATCCTGTTGAACACCTCTGACAGCCTCTCGAGTTCCTGGTCGAAAGTCTGTCCAAACACAATTTCATCATCCAGATAGATGAGAGGTGTCTGACCATGCAGGCCTTCCAGTACGTGATCCATGAGACACTCAAAAGTAGCTGGGGCCTTGCATAGGCAAAATGGCATCTCTTTAAACTGCCATAAACCCCGTCTGTACGAAAAGACTGTTTTCTCCTTGTCCTTCTCTGCAACCTTGACCTGGTGGTATCCTGCCTTCATGTCTAGGGTGGAGAACCACTTACCACCTAACAGAGCATCCAGGGTGTCATCAGTCCTTGGCAAGGGGTATGCATTCTTCACTGTCTCTTCATTCAGGGCTCCATAATCTACACATCACCTTACTGAGCCATCCTTTTTCTTTACCAGAACCACTGCTGATGCCCAAGGATTGCTGGACTTTTCTATCACTCCTTGACTTGAAAGATTCTCCATCACCTTCTCCATTTCTTGCCATTGAGCTGGCATTATCCTTCGCGCTGGCTGTTTAATTGGGCGGTGATCCCGGGTGTCTATACGATGCTCCACCTGATCAGTGCACCCCAGGTCTAGGTCTCCAGTGGAAAAGACATCAGCAAACTTCATCAGCAGCTGCCTCAACTTCAGCATTTGTGAGCCATCCAGGCATTTCAATTCCTTGAAAATAGGTCTTGTAAGTGGTCTGGCAGATACCCATCTTCTTTGACTATACTTCTTTAACAAGCCTGCCTCTGATGCCTTTCAGGGTCCACTGCCTGGCACAGTCCCAGAATTTCTCCATCATTGATCTTCTGTGGCTCACAGGAGAAATTGAACACCACCACCAGCACTTCACCTGCACCTGTTTCCACCAAAGTTCTCCCCATCATCACACTGGCCTTCGTCTTGCACCGTACATCAGGTTCCACCACCCCTAGACAGCTATCAAAAGAGCCACTCACCTTGCACTGGAGAAATAGTTCTGTTTTTGGAGTATAACTGTAGATCAGAACGCCCTCACCTCACCACCAGAACTAGTACGTCTCACTGCCGTGACAGGAACTGACTTTCCTCGGACCTTCAGCTTCATGGAGCAGAAGTCCAGCTCACATCACATGGACATCAGATAGTCCAGACCAGGAAGGCAAAGATCCTCAATGTCAGCCACATAGACTAGAAGAGTAGCCTCTTGCCCTGCCACTTCAGTCCAGACATCCAGGGGTCCCCTCAGTTCTGTGTGGTGTCCAGTTACGTCACACAGGTGTTCTGATGACTCAGGCAGATACCGATGACGTAACATATCAGGCTTCACTAAAGTCTGCTCTGAGGCTGAATCAATCACTAGGGAACGCTTCTTTTCGTGTATTCTTCCATTTATTCTCACACTGTCGATTGCAGTTCTCTTGCATTTTGGTGGAGGGACTACTTGGGAAAAGCCAGCTGGTGGTTGCCCCTTAACACCAGCCTCCACTAGTATTCCACTTCTTTCTGGTCTTCTGCAGCCTTCTTCTTATCCTCCTTTTTCTTCTTTGGACACTCAGAACTGAAGTGTCCCACCTCACTGCATGTCCAACACACTTTTGTTACAATTGTAAATTTTCTTGTACTGCTCTGTTCTTACTCCTTCTTCCATTTGTAACAATCGTTCTTCTTGTGTCCCAGCTTCCCACAGAACCAGCAACCTCCTCTGGTCTTCTCCTGTTCCCTCTTTCACTTATAGCAATCGTCTTTCTTATGTCCTGGCTTTTCACAATACCACCAACTTCCTTCAGATTTTTCCGCTTCACATACCTGTCCCTTTCTTGCTCTGAATCCTGCACTACGACCTGCCTGAAAAGTGGACGTACTGGACCTGACGGAACTCAAATTCTAGAGCCCTGGCTAGTGCTTCTTGCATGCTGTTGGGTTGCGCCTGCTTTACTTGCACTTTCAATTCTGCACTATCAAGAGCATCGATGAACTGGTCCCTCAGAGGTATAGCCAACAGGTTAAGTGCTGCTCCAGGGTATGCATTGTATCTCATACTCTCCAGGTTATGAGCAAGCTGTTGTAGGGATTCGCCTTGAGCCCGTCCACGGGTCCGGAATCGTGCTTTGTATACCTCAGTCTAGTACATGGTCCCATATCTGTGCTCTAGCACTTCTACTAGGGACTGATAGCTGTTCCTCTCCTTCACCGAAATCTGGCCCAGAATTTCCATTGCAGCACCCTTAAGGCTAGTAGCAAGCTGCACTGCCCTCTGAATATCATCCCACCCATTTTGATCAGCAAGTGACTCACAGTAAGCTTCCCAAGATACTGTACCATCAAATTCCTAAGGTTTCTTTTTAATTGGCCCCCACCATTATAGCCATGCACTTCACTGGCTTGAGGCCTAAAGACTGGGGCATCATAATTCAGTCCAGGACTTATAACTTCTGCATTCTGATTATTCAACCCTGTACTGCTACCTTTAGATGCTTGGGATCCATCAAGATCCACCATACACTGTCCATTCTTTTCATATGCTCCCTGTGCACCAGCCTGAGGCTCAGCGGAGCATTATTTCTCTACAGCCTCAGTTCTCTCACTAATTATCTTCACATGGTCGACTACATGTTTCATCTGGTTGTCTACATGCTGTCTGCACTCCATCACAATTCTCTCACCAACTATCTTTAACTGGTCATCTGCATGCTGTTTGCATTCCATCACATTATTGCTTACCTCATACTTCTGCTGCCGTAGCTCAGCGTATACTTCCTCCTTCAACTGTTGCTGCTGTTCCTTCATTTCCCCCATGAAAGCATCTAGCTGTCCTTGCATCCTCAGTTGTAATTCTCTCTGTTGCTCTTGTACTGTCTCTTGAAGCTGTTCGTATCGTTCTTTCTTTTCTTCATTCTGTGCCCGTAATTGTTCTTTGAGTTTTTTCTGTTCTTCATTATGAGCCTGTAGATGAACACTTTGCGCTTGCAAAAGCTTCATAATTGCAGCCAGCAATGCCTCCTTTTGCCTTGCTTGGCCTCGTGTTTGTACATATTCTGCCTCCATGTCAAAGGTTACTCGCTGTAGCACTTCCTAATGATTCACACTCTGGACACCACTGTTACGTCCCCGTCCAACACTGCCACTGGCTCCAACAGCAGCAGGTCAGTATAGGAAGGAAATTGCCCAGTGAAAATGTTCTTCCTAGAGGCACCCTTTCAGTGTACAACACTGCAGCACAGGTATTGTAAATAAATTCTGGCTTCTCAAGTTCACTATCTTTACTTTCCAAGTAATTACACTTAATGTTTGCTACCTTTACTTCACTGTTTTCACAAATACTGGAGTTATACAGTCTTCATTAACTGCAGTTACACTTGATGCTGGCCAACATCACTTCACTGTTTTCACACGTACCGAAGATATACAAACTTCACTAACTGCATTGACACTGAACTACACTCAAACTGAATGAAACTGCTCTAGTCTCTTCCCCATCCTTATATAAGCTTCCCATATTTCTAGAGTTTTCTACTACTTCTCCACAGCTTTCATGCATTCTCGAGGGGGCAACGGTCACAACAGTTTCCAAGTCAGAGACATCCAAAACATGCCAGAGCTATCTTACACTGCATAACACTCTAAATTCTTTCGCACAGAAACTGAGATAAATTTACATAATTTAACAAACAATCACATACATAAAACGTTACAGAGAGAAAGAGCACAAAAAATTAATGCATAATTTACAAAATAACTCACTCAAAAACAGCAGGCTAACTGGCAACTCTGACACATAGCAAAAATAATATGAGAACTGTCGGGAACTCTCCAACACAATCTAACTAGCAATCCAGCTCCTTAACACTACTGTCAGATGAAAACCTGACTACTACATATCCATCCTGGATGACTCCCAATGCTGTTTAAGTGATATGTGAACTCAGGTTGTGACTCTAAACAACTTTTATTAACAACTTTTCCTTCTACAGTCAATACATTCTGAAATTTGAGTTTTCGAGAATGACACACACACATACATTCCGTACAAAAATAATGACCATCAACTTTGTCTACTTGTGACGCTAAACAACTTTTATTAATTACTTTTCCTTCTGCAATCAATACTTTCTGAGATTTGAGTTTTTGACCAGACACACACAGATAAATTTCGTACAAAAGTAACGACCATCGACTTCGCCTACCCAGCTCAGTAACCAAGTGTGCATTGTGAGCAGCGAATGATCAACTCCTTCAGTACGATGACATACTGTATTATATTGTTGCCATGTTGAGATGCTTTTAGTTTATGGGAGACTACAAATGACAAGGGTTGGATATAGCCTTTACTAATACCTTAAGCATGAAGATGTATTTTGTATCACAGTACACTTTCAATTTAACGGACCTCGGTAGACTAGACCGGATAGCGGATTTAAGGAGTATGAAGGCCACCGAATTTTTGTTGCCTATAACGAAGAATGTCCGTTGAATGGTGCACAATAGGATGCAGTACTGTATATGTTTCCTACAATGTTCACTCCAACCTGGCCAGAAATCGCCATCTGAGTTGTAAAAACAGACTGCAGTAATACCGTACTAGCCATGAAGAGGCTGTATGACAAGGATGTGAAAAAAGCTGCAAAAGGGTGAAATCATGGGCCAGTCTACTGTACAATGGATATAGTTTTCTTTTTTAGTGCTAGAATATCCTATTGTTCTCATTTATAGTCATACATGTGCTTGAAATCCCACCTGGGTGGGGGGACCATCATATATAATAGATTATTGGCTTTATCGAATCAAACTTTTTCCAGTCAGTCTGTTATAGCGAGGGTCTGTTATTATAATTAACATCATACAGTTACATTCAGTTAAAGAGAGACCCTTCGGTGTTTAGAAGTTAAATAGTCAGTTTTGTAAATGTCCTCTTTAAATTCTTTCCTACTGCTTATTGACCCACACTTTTTAAAATGCAGCATGTCCACACATCTCGAATTGGATGGATCTTGAATTTAACTTTCATTTTTATTCAGATTTCTTTGGAAGAGACAAGTTTTGCAAGATGTGAACATTGTTTATTTTACCTAAAAAGCTGAGGAAGATTACATTAACCATATTGCTGCTATGAATATACTTAAGGATTGTATTTAAGATAAACACCAAATGATTATGTCCAACCCGAGCGAGAGGCTACTAACCCTTTCCTCTGCTAAGGTACTTTGGCATTTTACTTAGGCTAATTATAAATGGGTGATTTTGCTCAAGTGAAGGAAATGCAATATCAGTAATCCTTACCCTAATATGCATGTATTTAGGTATTTTATTCAGAGTGACACAAATTCTCTCTTATTCAGATGAATGAATTCTTTTCAGTCACAGATTTAGTTACAGTCCGATGACATTCTTTCATTTTTTTATTGCCTCCAGTCGATCATATTCAACTTACTAGAGGCTTTCCAAGCTGCCGAGGTTTGTCCTCAGTTGTGTAAACTGCCTGGAGGCAGCAAGAAAAAGTAAGATTATTGCAGTGAACAGATCAAAAACAAACTGGTTGCAAGTCAGTCACAGATCTGTCCTTTACTTAACAGATATTGCCATCATACTCATATTGTTATTAATTCTCAGCGATGATAGTGATGTGCCCACCATCCACTCACTCGATGTAGTGCATCCACTCACTCAGTGTAGTGCAACTTTAAGGTTGCTACACATTGAGTGACAAAACAAACAGCATGTTAATCAGGAAGCCATTTACTACGTTGGGTTGTAACCATATAACCAGATGGTGCCTGGTGGTCTAGCAGATTAAGGTCCTCCAGCCTGATTGGGTTATTTATGGTTTATGTCCGAGGGATAGCTGGGATTTATTGCTCACATGATGCCAATCAAAGGCGAGTAAAGCTGGTCACCCTCACCTTAAACGTTGGGACACAGTTTTTGCTTTTCGGGTATAATTGATCATCCTGTCATATTGACAATGTTGGATCGAATGCCTGGAGAAAGGACTCGACAATGTCGCACCTTCATCATACCCCCAAACAGAATAAGGTATAATAGTAGATTAACGTTTGGTTAGGCCTAAGGTGGTTAGGTATAGGCTGTTTTAATGTCAAACCAAGGCTTCTCTGATGATTTTTTTGTGTCTGTTCAATTAGCCCAAATTGTTTCATCTGTTTCCGAGCGAATCATTTCTAGCTAAACTCGCTCCGACGTAGCCAATATGAATGGATGACTAATTGTACCCGAAGAAAAAAACACGGTATCAGGACTGAGTAGCCAATTATTGAGAACATAAGGTAGTAATTGGACAAAAAGGACTGGATGAGTAATTGATGGATGGATGAACACTCAGGCTCCTATGACTCACTCACAGCAGAATAAAAGCAGCAAGTGTTAACCGGCATACAATACCAGTGTTGTTTTGTGAGGATTAGCCACTTAGCCAGAGGACATATTTTTTATATTCCCGCTATCTGCTGATGATTTTCTTCAGCTTTGGAGGGGCCTACTGTAATGAAGGGGTATGAAAATGTAACTCCCTTCACAACCAGATGTTTCTCCTTAAGCTGAAAAGAATCATCTGGCGGTAACGGGTATGGAGTAAGAACGACTTTCATAGAGTGCATCATCCGAGTCCACCAACTGGCCTTAAGGGCCAAACACTAGACTTACTTTGTCTTGTAACCTTAACCTTCGAAAGATTACTCTCAAAATCGAATCACTTCATTCTCGCCAAACTCTTAAACATTCCACCAAGTTTGGTTCCAATCACATCAAAGCTGTTCGAATTTACTTTGCCCAATGACCTTGACCTTCGACCCTTCCCTGTGACCTTGTGATTTAACTGATTGTTCTCAGAATCTAATCTCTTTATTTTTGTTCTGGCTTGAACTCTTCCACAAAGTTTAGTCCACATTGCATAAAAACTGAACAAGTTGACCTTGGCATGTGACCTTGACCTTTGACCTATTGCTATAGAATACATTATGTCAACTTCTTGTGTGCTTCAATCCACTCACCAAGTTTGATCCAAGTCAAATGAAAATTGCTTTAGTTATTTGGTTCACTCACAGACACACAGATCGAAATTTGACCTTGCCCTGTGACCTTAACCATAGACTGATTGTTCTCAAAACTGAATGAATACGTTGTTGCCTGGCTGTTAACCCTTCAACCAACTTTTGGTCAAATAGAATCAAAACTATGTGAGTTGGCTTTGTCTGTGGCTTTGCCTTTGACACTTCCCTGTAACCTTGACCTTTGACTGGATGTTCTTAAACTTGAATCCCTTCGTACTTGTCTGGCTCTTTTCTCTTCCACCAAGTTTGGTTTATATCAGCTTAAAACTGAGTTGACCTTGCCCTGTGACATTGACCTTTGACCTTTTTTAAAACAGCTTTATTCAAATGTTTGACCTTCAACCTTTCCACCAAGTTTGGTTAAAGTCAGATCAAAAACTGTTCGAGTTATATAGTTAATTGTCACATACACGGAAAGAAATCTGACCTTTCCTTATGAACTTGGCCTGTGACTGATTGTTCTCAAACGTGAATTATTTCATTGTTGCTTTACCCTCAGCTCATTTACCAAGATGGGTCTAATTTGCCGTAAATGTCGGGACTCGGTAGCTGGCTCTGGGCTCTTACACTCCTGATGAGACAAAAAAGGATTGGTTGGTGGATGGATGGGTATATTGAAAAAAAAGATAAAAAGTCAATATTTTGGAACACATCATCTGTTTAAGTTGATTTTGCCAGGCCAGCCTTTGACTTAGCCCTGTGATCTTGACCTTTCATTCATCGTTCTGAATAACAATAGGTTTGGCATTTGGTTCACCCCTGGCTCTTCCTCCGTGTTTAATTAACATCAGATAAAAACTGTTAGTTTGTTAACACACACACACACACACACACACACACACACACACACACACACCGCTCAAAGCATAACACCTGCTTTTGCTCCGCGAGCACGGGTGTAGTAATAACTGGAGGGGATGCTTAGAAAGCACAGGAATGATGCATCTGACCTGTGACCTTGACTACTGATGGACCTGCACCAAAACTTAATCAGTCCTACTGCTACAACTAGCAGGGTGTCAGGTTTGATCCAGATCGAATCAGATGTTCATGAGATTGTTTCTGTACCCTGATATTTGACCTTGACCCTAAGTCGATCTGCATCAATTTCGAATCACTTCTTTCCAGACCCATATTCACTGCATGTGTTAGTTTCAATCTAAACTAGATCAGGAATTAATTAAATATTCTGTTAACATGCCACCTACATAAATATAAACATATACATAGAAACAGACTCGATTATATAAATGTATACATAGAAATAGACTCGATTATAGTAATTACACTTTTGGTGTCACTAATTATGTCATTACGACTTATATGTCCTGTTTTTCCTGACGCACAGTTTAACTTAGCGTAGGAGAGTCTACGGGAAAAGGGTTAGATAATACTGTCTTTAAACTCCTCATTGCAAGGCTACTCTTGTAAACTGTCTCAATCGTCGTCGCACTGAAGGTGCTGCTTTTTTCAGTATTAGAATGTAGTTTTTTTTAATTTTAATCATGCCGTCCCATCTTCAGTTTTATTAATTTTATAAGAGGACCTTAAGGGTTAATGGAGGCCTTCTAAGGGTTAATGAAGGCAGTTCTATGGGCCAGTGGAGACAATTCTAAGGGTTAATGGAGGCAGTTCTAAGTTTGAATGAAGGCAATTCTAATGGTTACTAGAGGCAGTTGGTTAATGGAGACAATTCTAAGGGTTAATGGAGGCAACCAAGGGTTAATGGAGGCAGTTCCAAGGGTTAATGGAGGCAATTCTTAGGATTATTGGATCAATTGGTTAATGAAGGCAAGTTTAAGGGTTAATGAAGGCAGTTCCAAGGGTTAATGAAGGCTATTTCGAGGGTTAATGGAAGCAATTCTAAGGGCTAATGGAGGCAGTTCTCAGGGTTAATGGAGGCAGTTCTCAGGGTTAATGGAGGCAATGCTAAGGGTTAAGAAAGGCGATTCCGAGGGCTAATGGAGACGATTCACAAGGTTAATGGAGACAATTCTATGGGTTAATGGAGGTTATTCTGAGGGTTAATGGATACCGTACAGTTGTAAGATGGAGGCACTTCTAAGGTTTAGTGAAGGTAATTTTAAGGGTTAATGGACGCAATTCAATGGGTCCATGGAGGCAATTCTAAGGGTTAATCGAGGCAATTCTAAGGGTTAATGTGGGTAATTCTAAGGGTTAGTGGAGGTAGTTCTATGGGTTAATGGAGGCAATTCTAAGGGTTAATGGACGCAATGCAAGCCCTTGCATTTAGAAAAGCTGTGTACGGGGCTGAATAAAACTGTCTAGAGATATGACGAAAAAAGCAGAACGTTATCATGCTGAAGTTGTTATGAGTAAATGGCATAAACAGGATAACAAAGGCTGTTAGTAAAAGGAATAACAAAGCCAACAATAGCCTTCTCAACAATAAGATCACCTCATTAGCATCATTATGACTGCTGGCACACAGGTAAGGTTAGACACGGCAGGGATGTAATTAGTGAGGAACACAAATGGTATAACAATGCCACCCACAGCCTCTTAAGTACCTCGTTATCATTAGCATTCTGGTTCAGGTCTGGGAATAAGTATTTGTCAAATAGATGCCTAGACTGTCACAATACCTCGTGTGTGTGTGGGCGTGAAAAGGTTAATGATTTGCATGACTTGTCCTTCCAATGAATATTAAAATATACCTGTACATTATATACTGTACAAGGAAACTGAATAACAAGATTATCTGAGTGGTTTCGGATTGTTTGATTGCTTGACAGACAGATACACAGACTGACACATCACGAACGAATTAGCAGCAAGACCGACCTTTGAGTACAGGCTAGGAGAAGGAGGAGGAGGAGGAGCGGCAGGAGCATGATGGTGAGGCTGTGTGGGGTGGTGGAGGAGGGGCAGGAGGGTACCGCGCCCCCCACCCTCACCATGCTGACTTCTCTGCCAGGCACTGCTGATGACCTGTTGGGAATTCAGTTATTAGGAACGAAAACTTCAAGCACGCGCACACACACACACACACACACACACACACACACACACACACACACACACACACACACACACACACACACACACACACACACACACACACACACACACACACACACACACACACACATACAGTTCAGGACTTTGCGACGAAATATATGCACGATTTTCAGTTAAAGGACTGGTAATATGTAAGTGGAAAGAAGGATCCTAATTTAGCATGAAAAGCAACCAAAATTCTCCATTACGAATAAATTCATGTAGAGGAAAACCCGAAATCAGACCCGTTCATGTTCATATTAGATGTATGGTGTTTGGAAGAATGAAGGACGAAGGCAAAGTGAAATACCAAATGAGGAAAGCTACTTGAGAGATCACCTGTTTTGTGCAAGAAAAGAAAATCTGAAAACCGGTCACCTCTTGTGTTTCGAAGCTATTTGGAGAGAGAGAGAGAGAGAGACTAACGAGGAAGTGATGGGATTCCCTTCATTCACTTTCTCCATTGACAGTCAACCTGATTACTCTCTCTCTCTCTCTCTCTCTCTCTCTCAAACTTATCCTCATTTTTATCATATACGAGTATTTCGTGTGCTATCCATTCTTTCCATTTTTCTTTCCTTTTCCTTCCCTTCCTTTCCTCCCTCACTTTAATCTTTCATTGCTTTTTTCTTTCTTTCCTTCCTTCATTCCCTCCCTCTCACCCATAATATTTCTTTCCTTCTCTCTTCCTTCTTCCTTGTATCATTCTTCCGACCTTCCATCTTTTCTTCCTCTTTTTCATCTGGTTACCGTTCATTTTATTTCGTCTCTCCGTTATTATTCTCTGCTTCTTTCTCCCTCTGCCTTCTTCCCTTCCTCCTTCATTCTTTCCCTGCACATCATTTTATATCTCTCCCACATTCTTGCCGTCTCTCTCTTCCCTTTCTTTCTTCCTTCCTTCCTTCGTTTCTTTCTTTCTTCCCTCTCTCGTTTCTTTCCCTCCTTCCACAGCTTATTCAATCTATCTCCTCCGTGTTGTCTCCTTCCTTCTCTCCCCCTCCTTCCCTTCCACTTACAGGTTATTTACCATGTCTCCCCTATTTTTTCATACCTGTCTCCCCTCCTTCTTTCCTTTTCTTACTTCTCCCTTTTTCCTTCCATTCTGCTTTCCCTCCCTTCTTCCCTTCTTTCTTTCCTCGCTCCCTCCCTCATCCTTCCTTCCTCCTCCCTCTTTCCCTCCATTCTTCTGTCCCTACCATCTTTCTGTTTTTCTTCCCTCTCTCTCTCACTTCTCCTACCTTCCTTCCTTCATTCATGCATTTAACAGTTATTTTTATTCTCTCTCTCTCTCTCTCTCTCTCTCTCTCTCTCTCTCTCATTTCCAACCTTCCGTCCTTCCTTCCTTCATTATCGCACGCATTCTTTTCACAGTCATATTTACTCTCTCTCTCTCTCTCTCTCTCTCTCTCTCTCTCTCTCTCTCTCTCTCTCTCTCTC
>NC_137056.1:13456722-13496722 GCF_032717465.1 Coenobita brevimanus | reverse complement strand
GATTTTAGATTATAGTATATCATTCTTACCTTGTACATTTCCTTATCACGCCTGCACTTGAATTATGCCCAGTTCTGGTCACCAACTTACAAAAGAGACATGGAGAGCTAGAGAAAGTACATTGAGGTGCGACAAAAGTGATACCCAGATTTAAGGATGAACTATTCAGAGAACACTTTAGATCTAATCTCTTTACCTGATTAACTTATCAAAAATGCAGACGACGGTGGGATCTGGTTTAGGTATACAAATCTTAGAAGAATATGATGATATGGCAGTTGATGAGTAATTTCACAGTGATGCAGTTGTACGCCGTGCACCCTCCTCTGAGTGCCTAATCCGTTGCCCATTAATAGGGGAATTTTGATGGAGCGTGTAGCACTGTGCGAATGGATGTCCTTCTTGACGTCAAGTAATAGTCCTTGCTCAACCCCTCTGTTCATATGGTGCTCTCTAAACCACGCGACCACGGCTTCTGTTTCGTAATAGTGTAGTCGATATCATTTTAGAGATATAATTATGATATCAATTTTTTCTACCAAAGTAAGGCAAAACCTGTTTTCTTTGAAAAAATGTAAAAAATTTAGAATTACTGTAATTTCACAGCAGTGCATGTTGAACTGCGAAACAATTCAAACACTTTAAAATTGTTAGTATCTAACCTTGAAAATCTAGCTGAACACGAAGACATGAATATTAAAAGAATTCAGTTATTATGGCAGAATACAATAAACAGCACAGCATCGTTTTGCAATCTTTTTTTTTTTTTTTTTTTTTTTTGCCTACACAGTAAAATATATTCCTTCATTTTGTTACATATAAAAACTATAAGACAGTTTACATATGCTGCATGGTTGCCTTTTTTTTTTTTTTTTCCGCCTTTCTGCTATATTGCTCACAAACATTACTTCACATGCAGAATTCATTACCGTAACAACCTCACACCACATTGCAAACACAGCCAGCACATTGAAACGAAATTATATCAACACACTTCATGCATCGGTCGAGGACAGCAGGCTGACGATCATTCCAACCAAATCCACCACCACACTCATCACCATGAGTACAGTTACAGCCCTAATATTACACTGAACAATGTACCCATGTCACACACACCCACAATTAAGATCCCTGTTGTGACATACAACACTGGATTCACATTCAAGGACCAAGTACAAGACATCAAGAGGTGTACTCCCAGCTCAGCACTTAACTTAAGACAATTATAGCGACAGGCTTTGGGCAACAAAAAGGAGCACTCTCCTTAGTCTAATAGAAAATACAGTAGATCAGTGACGTCCTGTGTCCTTCCGGCATGGGGGCTCATCCTATCAAATAGAACAACGTTTATGCATCATCACTGACTTCACCAAAACCACTCATACAGCTCACTTACACACTGAGATCATAGTCCTCCCTGTTAACGAATATCTTGATATAAATAGCACGCAGTTCTATGCCGCAGCAAGTGCCAACTCACTACAATTGTTTCAGTTGATGTCAAAGCCATGCAACAAAACTAGACACATAAAAACAATCACAACACCCCACCTCCAGACATTCCAACACTAGTAATGAAGAAACACGTACATACGTATGTCATGCGCAGAGCAGTGCAACACCTCCATCAAAACACAATATTGCAAGTCCCCTCCCTTTCCCGACATCCACTCATCAGAAATATCCTTGCATAAAACTGAGTTCACTTAGCTAGGCTTAGATCCGGACATCACCCAGTCCCCCTCAGCTACCAGCTTAGATTCGGAATCACAGATGACATGTATCCCGCTTGTAGAACAGACCGACACAACATAACACACTGTGCAACACTGCAGAGCTCTCGCCACATGCAGACGCAGACGCAGACACAACATCAACGGTGTAAGGAACCAATGAGACGGCCCCCTGAAGAGCATTAGTTTGCTTGTGGTGTACGGGTATGCTCCTTCCAGGCAGACTGGATTTAAGCAGCTGTCTTATTCTTCGACTCTTGGATACTTACCGCAATCATAGAAATCTTCGTAACAAACGACTTCAAAAGAACCAACGGATTTGTTACAGTTTGCCTTCTTTTACTCTCCGTTGTATTTCTCCACCTCTCTCTCTCTCTCTCTCTCTCTCTCTCTCTCTCTCGCCTTCGTTCTGTCTTTCTTACAAGGGAGGCCAGAGTACACAGGAATTAAACGCCAACAGACCTACTGGTCGTTCGGAGGCTGTTGGTTGTAAGGTAGGCTCTGACTATGATAACTATTCTCTTTATTTCCTTTTCTTCTTTCTTTCCTCCGTCCCTCCTTTCTTTCAGTCTTCTCCCTCTCTACTTTCCCAACTTCGTTCCTTCTCTTTCTTCACTTCCGTCTTGGTGGGTGGGGAGGGGGAGTTTTCCTGCTTTTCTGTCCTTGTCCTTCGTTGATAGAATAGTTTTGTTAGTTATATCCTTCCTTATATGAGCTGAAACGAAAGGACCAAAACGTCTGTTGCTGTTTGGTTTCCTTTGTGCTCCTTTGTACTCTCTCCTCCTCCTTCCCTACCTGCTTCCCCCCCCCCCTCATCATCAACACCTCTCTTCTTTCCCCAATTTCTTACTTCCATCCTCAGCGTATTTCCTCTCTCTTCCTCTCCATCACTCATTCCCTCCCTTCTCATCAGCAGCTTTTCTCTTCCTCTCCATCCTTACTTCCCTGCACCTCATTTTTTCCCTGTCTTTCCCTCCCTCCCTCTCTCTCTCTCTCTCTCTCTCTCTCTCTCTCTCTCTCTCTCGTCATCCTTACCTCCTCACTGCACATCTTCACTCTCCTTCCCTTCTACCCCTCCTCACTTCCCTCTTTCACTCTCCTTCCTCCGCTCTCCATTTCTCAGTGTTCTGCTCTCTTCTTTCTTCCTTCCCCACCACCTTCCCTTCTTTGCTCTTTCCTTTCCTCCTTGATCTCCCTCCTTCTCTCTTCGCTCTCCAGTCCCCCCATCTCCCAGCCATTCATTCAGTTTTTTCTTTTAACTTCCGTCCCTCTCTTTCTTCCCTCCTCCTCTTTTCCCTCTTCAGTTCCCCCCTCTGTCACTTTTCCTTCCCCTGTTCTTCCTCCCTCCTCTCTTTCCTCTTGATTTCACTCATTTCTCCTTCCTCCTTTCTTGCTTCCCTACTACCTTCCCTTCCCGTCTCCGTCCTTCCCTCCCAGTGTTCCCTTCCTGCTTCCTTTCATTTCTCTCTCTCTCTCTCTCTCTCTCTCTCTCTCTCTCTCTCTCTCTCTCTCGTTATCGAGCGATGAAGATGTAGATCAGTCGTGTTTTATCTCTCTCCCTCATCTCTCCACATTCTCCATCCTACCTTCCATCCCCACATTTTCCTTCCCTCCGTGTTTCCTTTCCTCCTTCTTCTCTCTTCCTTGTTTCCTTGTTTCCTTCTTTTCTCTTCCTTGTTTCCTTCCTTCTCTCTCTTCTCTTCCATGTTTCCTTCCTTCCCTCGTTTCTCTTTTCATCTCTCCATACCTCTCATCTTCCATCCTTTCTGCCTTCCTTCAACACTCTCCTGCTAGATGGATGATATAGCCGAGAGAGAGAGAGAGAGAGAGAGAGAGAGAGAGAGAGAGAGAGAGAGAGAGTTTTACTTCCGGTATTCATTTACTAACCCCCATCTCTCTGTCTCTGTCTCTGTCTGTCTGTCTGTCTGTCTGTCTGTCTCATTTATACTTGATATTCTCACGCTTTCTCCCTGTCTCTATGTTGTTTTTTTTCTTTCTTGTCGCTGGTTTGCAAATGAGAGGTAAATGAGAGAGGTGGTAAATGAGAGGGAGGCGTGTGTGTGAGAGGGCAGCCTGATGGCGGAGGATAGGGTGACATGGAGGCGATTCATTCATATCCAACCCTTACGAGATTAAGTCGTCCAGGGATAGATAGATGGTTTTTTAACGCTTTTCTCACCAATGCTCGTTGCTACGGCCTCACGCCTTTGCGTTTGGAACCATATGCCTGGATATTATTACAGATGTGTATCTGGGAATGGAATCTCGAGATTTCTTTCTTTTTTTTGGTTAAGGCCCTTAGAATTATTTTACAGCCCAGAATGTGTAAAAAGAGGAATGCGTACCAACCAAAGGAAGGGTGAAAGACCCTTTGACAGCAAAACAGTCAGCCCAGGAAAGGCACACATTCTTGTTGGCTTCGAATGCTGTTACGGCCTGCAGCAATTTCAGTCTGAACGGGTCTTTAAACCTGTTTGTTCTGTGATCCGTTTGCTTCACTTGAGTTACAGATGCAAGCAAATATATGGTTTTAAATGTAAGACGCAAACCTCAGGAATTGTCATGCATTTGCTCACAAATGTTGACTCTCTTCTTTCTTCCCTCTTTTTCTAGACCATTATTTATTTTCTCTTTCTTTGTGGTCTACTCTTTTCCCTGTTTCCCTTCATTATTTCTTCCCAGTCTCCCATTGTTCCTTTTTTTCTTGTTTCTGATTCATACTAATTTTTTTTCTCTCTCTCTCTCTCTCTCTCTCTCTCTCTCTCTCTCTCTCTCTCTCTCTCTCTCTCTCTCTCTCTCTCCATCTATCTTTCTTTGATATGTTGTCGTTACTTTATCTTTTCATTAATTCACCATTCTTGATTAACATCGCTCATTCATTGTTTGTTCATTAATCGTTCATTCTTCATTTAGTTGTTCATCGCTCTTTCATCTTCATCATTCATTCTTTCAGTCAACATATATCCATCCATTACGTCCCCTCGTGCTGTTGGAAGTTTGTTGGGTGTAATGTTTCCCTCTGAACGCGCACACAGATCCTTGCCAAATGAAAGGGGATTATGAACAAGCATGTCCTGACTATGACTGATGTTAATGGTTATGGAGCCAAATTTATGAACATGAGCTTGTACTTATCACAATGTGGTAGTGATGGTGCTTAAAGACACGCAGTATTGTGGTGCTGATGCCTGAGCGATGTGGTAGTATTACGACCAAGTGTTGTGGTGATTTTGATGATCATGAATTGTGGAGGTGCTTTATGCCTAATGGTGTGTTGGTGCTTATGATCATGTGGTATTGTGGTGCTCAGGAACGCACGATGTCTGCTGTTTATGACCATGTTGTGTAATGATGCATATAACCTTATAATTTATTGGTATTTATGACCATGTAGAGTAGTAATGATCATAACCATGTGAAGTGGTGGTGTTTATGATCATGTGGGATTGTGTTTATGACCATACAGTGGGGGTGCAGAGTATGACCATATGGTACTGTTTTGATGACCATGTGGTGTGTCGTTGCTTATGATCAGGTGGCGTGATGGTGCTTATGTTCATGTGGTGTAGTTGTTTTATGGTATTTATGAGCAAATTGTAGGGGTGCTGTTTATGACCATGTGGCACTGTGTTTATCACCGTGTGGTGTAATGGTATTTATGTTCATGTGATGTAGTGTGTATTATGGCCAAGTGGTGCACTGCTGTTTATGCTGGTGTGGTGTGACGGTGTGTAGGATTGTTGTGTGGTGTGTATAAGCATAAGGAGTGTGATTTCATATATATATATATATATATATATATATATATATATATATATATATATATATATATATATATATATATATATATATACAATTTTAACTGTAGATCTACAGATTTGGTGGGTATCTTCATAAAGTCAGATTTTGTTTTAAACAGTGGCTTGACTTACAGTTCTTTTATTGCAAGATGTTTTAGTAATAAAATACGAACTTCACTTTCTTCATGGAAGAGAAGAAACTCAATAAATATAGGTATTATTTCAGTCTGTTGACAATTCTATTTACACTACCCCAGCAAGATAACATTTCACATGCTCTCTGTGATCTACTAGGTTCACCGGGAATTCCTAAAAAATGCCCTTGTATACCGAGGGTATACAAAGAACGCCATCACCCGTGAAAAATTTGTTTTTGCCATTAAACTGGGCATGTGTCCGGCACTGTATTGAGCTAATGACTGAAATCGATTTGTTACCACTTAACAGAGATACTTAACCCTTTTTAAACTCAGCTCATGACCAAGTATAACAAGACTGGGGGACTCATTTAACTTGTTACCAATGAGATTCATTCTTACATCATAAATAAAGCTCATCAAATTTTATGCAGTCACTATTATGTATTCAAGTTGTATGGGAGGCCCAGTTCCATCAGGTGATATCAACCCGGCTATACACAGTACACTGTTTTTCATAAGAAAAAAAACGCCTTTCCCGCCACCGTTTTTATTTGTCGTCTTCATGTGACAGAGCTGTTATGGCCAAATCCCATTTTCAGCTTCCGGTAACTTCTCTGGTCAGTTATCACTGGCCTGTACACCATGTGTGACTGCATTTGTATACAAAGAAAATGAAGAATAATAAGATGTGAACATATAAACAACATGCAGGGATTTTCCATAACTGATAATATCATTTTAACAGGGTACAAATAGCTCCTTAAATCTTATGTACCCCTCTCATTTAAGTAATGTACTTTACGAAATCGTAAATATCGTTGTGAAATATTGGTCAGATAGTGTTTATCATACTAAACTATGTTCTTTAAATGTTGTCAGCAATCTAAATTTGCAAAGGCAGTGAAAATATAACTATTAAAAGGAGAGATATGAGAACTTTTATTGAGGTATGTTGAACTTTGCAGTGACGCAATATTAGGTGGCGCCATCTGCCACCAGGCTGCTCCACCAGTGCTTCTATATCCAGTTTGATCCATAATGGCCTAGTGCATAACTGTACCAAATATTGCAGAAATCATCTGCAGTTCCACCAGACTAATGCCATCAGGAGTGTGGACTTACCAAATTTTGTAGCCTCGGGTACCGTGCATTTCGAAAGGGATAATATGAGATAGACTTTTACTGCTACAGTTAGATTACACCATGCTTTATATTTTTTGCTGTGGTGAATCAGACATACCCTGTAGCAGTGTCCATTGTTTACAGTCAGCAGTAAGGGATTACAAAGATATGACAACGTACAGACCATCTTGTCCAACTGAATCTCTTACAGTGAGAAGCATTCTTTGAGAATAAGGGGGGGAAAAAAAATTATGATGTCCTTTTTACTTAATATATTGAAGGCTTTATAATTTGTTCTAATATATTGTACAGATGGATAAATAATTTGTTCTAATATATAGAACAGTGATTCCCAAACTGTGTGCAGAGGCACGCTAGTGTGCCGTGTTATATTAGTGTGTGGCAAAATTTTCCTTAAGATGTAGATCTATGCCGTCAGACTGTTGTAAAGTGTCATTTTTCCTATTCTAGGGTGACTGATTATGAATCATTGTCGTTCTCGTTAATGTAAACAACCGCATATTGGACTGCAGGTGGACCATTATCATGAAAAATTATACTGGACACCTTGCATCAAATTACTGAATATAATTGTGTTACGTTTCGAACATTCCTCACATGGATCAGTGAGACAGACACACGTACACTGGTACAGCTGAGACGAGCCCAGTACACGTCCGTCACTGCAGCTCGAGGTGTGTTGCTCCCAGCTCATGTAGTACCAGTTTTATTATTGTTGTAAACGTTCATCATTGTACTGTTACTGAACACTTTAACGTATGGTAGTTAGCTTCCATACTAAAGGGAAGTTTAGAGACATCTTAATTATTTGTAACGCAAAGTGGTGAAGCGGCGGCAATGTTGCTCTGTGTAGGCCAGGGAGTCAGTGTGACAATGACTGTGGCCGAGGGGAATTACGCCAATTATTTCAGTATTAATGGGAAAAAATGAGAAGTTTGTCATTAAAAAACACAAATGTGTCGAAGAAGCTACTGAAAGTGAAGGGATAATTGATGGTAAGTCTTGTACTGCTGGCCCAAGTGTACCTAAGACACAGACAAGGGCTAGCAAAAGTAAATCACGTCGGTCATACGAGGATACCTACCTGGTACTAAGTTTCAATTGGTGTAATGAATTTGGACCCAAACCTAAATGTGTAATTTGTGGTACTGGACTATCAGGTGAAACCATGGTCCCTAGTAGAATGAGCAGACATTTAACTGCAAAGCCCATTCACCTTCGTGATAACCTCTGGATTATTTTGAAAATGTTTAGATGATAAGAATTGACTGTCTTGGTTTTGTGAAAGTGAAAGTAACAGCGAAAGATCAAGAAAGCCAGCTATTTAGTAGTAGAATTAATAGCAGAAACTACGAAGCCCCATACAACTGCAGAATCACATTCTTCCATCTTACTGTGCTGTGATGAAAACACTGTCTGGATCTGAAGACGAATGTGAAGGAAATCGCTCTCAGATAATACCTTTGATAGACGAGTCAAGAAAATGTCTTTTGATATCAAGAAGTGTCTGTGAACTTGCAACAGAAACATATTTGCTTCTCAAGTTGATGAATACACAGACGTTGGAGAAAAATCACAGTAACTAGCGTAGTAGTGTTCATCCGGTACATTGCTAATAACAGAATAGTAGAACAGTTCATATTTTGCAGGGAACTAGTACAGACTTCAGGAGAGTGTATTTTTTCTACAGTGAGTGACTACTTGCGAAATGTTGGTTTGTCATGGAATTCATGTGTAGGAATTTGCTCAGATGGTAGTTCTTTCAATAGTGGGGTCAGTAAATGGTTTTGTGTCATTAGTGAAAAAAAGAAAAAAAAAGAAAACCCAGACATGATTACAACACGTGGTTTTTTACACCGTGAAGCACTGGTTGCCAAAACTCTTGGATACGAACTGAACTATATCCTCGATGACGTTAAAATTGTATAATTTATTAAAAGCAGACAAGTAAAGTCAAGATTATTTTCCCTATGTTGTGAAGAAATGGGGTCTTCTCATGTTGCCCTTATCCACCACACAGGAGTCAGATGATTTTCAAGAGGAAAGGTGTCGTCTCGAATACATGAACCGAAGGAGGAAATGCTTACCTTATATTCTTGAAAAGAAACTTGAATTTAGGGAATTACTAGGTGACAAAACTTGGTGTGCCAAGTTCTGTTACTTGTTAGATATTTTTGAACACCTGATGAAGGTCATTAGGCTTGCAAGGGAGACAGATGTTTTTTTAATCTTCTGCAGACAAAATTATGGCTCTGGCAGAAAAATAATGAGGCTCTGGAATGTTAAAGTGAAAGAGGCAACTTGGATGTTTCCAAAGACTGTTAAAACAGATAGCAAAGACATTGCCCCACTGATATGTGATCACCTTGGACGTCTAGATAAGAGCCTTGAGCACTATTTCCCAAACATATGTGATGAACGTTACGATGGGCTGAAAACTCCATTCATTCATAACCCATTTTACAACCAGCAACTTAGTGAGGAAGAGTAGCTAACGGACATCCGCAATGGCCGCACTCTACAAGTAAAACTCAAGTACATGGAAGTATCGCTTGAAACTTTCTGGATTCACATTGAGGACGATTATCATCATATAGCGAAAATAGCCCAAAATATTCTTTTGCAGTTTTCTACCTCTTACTTGTGTGAACTAGAGTTCTTAGTGCTTCTTAACAAAATCTAAGAAAAGGTTAAGACTGCTAAGTGTTGACGAAGAAATGAGTGTGTGCTTGTCCAGTATTTATCCGAATGTACTGCGGATATGTAAATCAAGTCAAACCCATGTGTCTCACTAATTAGGTATGTTTGTGTCAGCGCAATTTTCATATTTCCAAAGTATATATATATATATATATATATAGATAGATAGATAGATAGATAGATAGATAGATAGATAGATAGATAGATGATAGATAGATAGATAGATAGATAGATATATGACCCTTTAATATTATTTTAATGTGAAAAGGGGAAGGCGTGCCTTGAAAATGATTTTTGTGTCCAATTAAAAAAAAAAAAGACAAAACCATTGGTATACGATTTATAATTTGTTCTATTGACTGATATTAATTTTTCTGCTGTAAAAAATCACAATTACCCTACGATTTGTGATATTGTAGTAAAATTACCCCACCACCCTACAGGTCCGAAAAATGGACCAAATTACCCAGCGTGTAGGGTAATTACCGTACGGTTGGCAACACTGGCTGCCTATCGTGCTGGCTAAAGTTGTCAGAAGTTTCCAAGGTTCTAGTTTAGTCGTATTTGTTTGTATTCATTTAGTTGTCTCCTTTTAGTTGTATTTTTGAGTGACATGCATACACTATATATTTCACGTAGTTTATATATTTGGAGGCTCTAACCACGAGAATCACAGATGTAGTCCCATTATGCGAAAATACAGGCTGCAATGCTGGCTCCAGGACCGGACTGGCTGACAGGCGCCGGACTGGCTGGCATTAGAAAGTAGTATGGAAAAAATGGTGGGAGGCAAAAAGGCCCTACAATGGACTCTAAATTAGGGTCCCTCTGGAGATGATCTGGAGGAGTCCTATGAAGGCTTTATGGGGGGGGGGTGGAAGGGACTTATTTCAAATTGGACCCTCAGTAACTAACTCGGTAGCTCGTTAGTCGGTAACACTGGGGTTTCAAGGCCGGCCCCTGGGAGGGTCCAGCAAAAATAGAGATGCCCATACACGAAAGTAAACGAGGCTTGTTTGAAGTAGCCTAGTTCAACCACTTTGATGAGTGTCGTGCTTTTGCTCGCAAATTTTTCCTCGTCATAATTCATTCACACATCATATACTCATTCATTCAATTATTAGTTCATCATATACCTCGTTCTTTGTTGAGTCAAGTAGCCATTCTGCATTTATTCTTCATTAGTGATTCAGTACTTTATTCATCAACCTTTATTCTTTCATTTGCTCACTTATCATTTATTCATTCTTCATTCATCTGTTATTCGTTCATCATTCATTAAAACTTATTTGTTTTCATTCATTAACTCATCATTCTTTCAATCTTTCCTTTCTCTTCCAGTTTCCTTTTCTTCCATCATTCTTTCATTATTTCTTTATTATGAATTCCCCCCAACCCCCTCCCTCCCTCCCTCCCTCCCAATTATTCTCGAAAGATCAGGTTCAGGTGACAGTGAATGGTGCTACTTTGCTGATTGTGCCGGATACTGGTAAGTGGTGATGGTGGTGGTGTTGATGGTGGAGGAGGAGGTGGATGGTTGAGAGGTGGTGGTGATGGTGGTGATTTTGATGACGGTAGTGGTGGTGCTTTTGTTGAGGGTGATAGACGATGTATTTGGTGTTGGTGGTGGTGATGGTGTTGATGGTGGTGGTGCTGATGACGGTGATGTTGATGGTGATGGTATTGATGACGGTGGTGGTGATGTTGGTTTTGTTGAGGGTGGTGGTGGTGCTGATGGTGATGGCTGTGTGCGGTGATAGTGGTGGTGTAGGTGGTGTTGATGGCGGTGATGGTGATGGTGGTTTTGTTAGGGATAGTGGATGGTGGTAGTTGGGTGATGGTGGAAGATAGTGGTAGTTGGATGGTTGTGTTGAACGGGGTAATTGGGTGGCAGTGAAGGATGACAGTATCTCGGTGGTGGTGCTGAGTGGGGTAGTTAGGTGGTGGTGGTAGTTGGGTGATGATGGTAGATGGTGGTAGTTGGGTGATAGTGGTAGATGGTGGTAGTTGGGTGATGGTGGTGGATGGTGGTAGTTGGGTGATGGTGGTAGACGGTGTCAGTTGGGTGATGCTGTTGGATGGTGGTAGTTTATTAGGAATTTCGTATCAATAATAAAACCTGATATGACAGTGGAAATGATGTGTATGGTGGTCTGTGATGCTGGAAGTATACAAGACTCTAGTGTCTCCTCTACGATGACGTCTTTTTACCACCATTACCATCATCATTATTATTATTATGATGATGATGATGATGATGACGCCTCCGCCCATCTATGGTAGAGGAGGCATCAAATGATTAGTCTTTCCGTCCGTGCGTGCGGGGATGCATCGTGCCTCCGTAACACTTTTCTGGGCGAGATATCTCCAGAACCCATCAACGGATTTCTACCAAACTTTTGTCAGTGATGCAGTATGAGGAGATGATGAACTGATCAGGTCAAGTAGGTAAAAAAGCCACAGGTCAGGGTCTTATGGAGTCGACTTGGTTTATCTTTGTGGGCATGATATCTCCTGAACCACCCGACGGATTTTGACCAAACTTTTGTCAGTGATACAGTATGAATGGATGATGAACTAATTAGGTCAACAAGGTCAAAGATCAAGGTAATATGGGTGTGGCCGCGATATCTCCTGAACCCCTCAACGGATTTCGATCAACTTTTTTTCAGTAGTGCAGTATGAAGGAATGATGAGCAGATGAGGTCAGTAAGGTCAAGGGATCAAAGGTCAAGGTCATATAGGTGTGGGCGCTATATCTCCTGAACCCCTCGACGGATTTCGACCAAACTTTTGTCAGTGATACAGTATGCAGAAATGATGAGCTGATAAGGTCAGCAAGGTCAAGAGGTCAAAGGTCAAAGTCATAATGGGGTAGACTTAGTTTATTTTCAGCCTCATTTCGACCCACAATGAACCGTCATGCAGGTTGAATGGCGAGTCCGTGCACAAGCCTTGGTGGAAGAATACCGAGCGACGATTTGCGTCTAAAGCTCGTGCCCGAGTTCTTGATATTTCATTACTATGATGATGATGATGATGATGGTTGTTGTTGTTGTTGTTATTGTTGTTGTTGCTGTTGTTCTTGTTATTAAGACTTCTCACATTTGTGGGAAGTTTTATTAATAGTCATTATTATTATTATTATTATTATTATTATTATTATTATTATTATTATTTCAAAACTGCCTGGAGTCTTGAAATTTGGTCACCTTAGTTGGACAGCTGTCTGCTTCTTTTGGCCAAATGTGGTAGCAATCCGTCAACTGGATCTCCGTATATTATCCGGAACACAGAAAAGTGAGTCAGCCACGCTCTCAAGAAAAGCTTAAGCTAAGAAGCTGAAATTTCACTACAATATAGCCTTAAGGCGGACGCAGTGTGGAAAGGAGTATGGTTCTAATCGGTTGATTGTACTCTGAGATCATCTGGAGTAAAAAATTGGGACTTCTCCGGATATTTCGAATGTCAGCTGATTTTCCATGAAAATATAAAGGTAAATCCACCAAACTTAATGCATTTATAGACCTTGATGACCTAAGGTGACATACACAAGATGGCTGAACTTGATCTTGAGGTCAAAGTCACAGATGTTTTAAGGCGGCCGCCTTGCAGAAAAGAGTATGGTTCCAATTGGTTGATTATACTCTGAGATCGCCTAGGGTAAAAAACTGGGACTTTTCTGGATAATTTCCATGAAGAATTAGTTCGAGGCATTAAACTTGGTGGACTTATAGACTGTGATGACCTAAGGTGGCATGCTCAAGATCAGTGTCCTTGACCTCAAGGTCCCTTTAAAACACCTAGTTGGGCTACAGGGCTAGGCAGAGGCTGTGGGAAGTTTTTCTTTATGAAAATTATCCTTGGACAACTTTATAGTTATTGATAGTAGTAGTAGTAGTAGTAGTAGTATGCCTCCATCAACCTATGGTGGAGGGGGCATTTAACGAGTTTTCTTTCAGTCCGTGCGTGCGTGGGTGGGTGCGTGCATGCATGGGTCCGTGGGTGCGTGCATGCATGGGTCCGTGGGTCTGTAACACTCTTTTTGGCGCGATATCTTTTGAACCCATCGACGGATTTCCACCAGACTTGTCAGTGATTAAGTATGTGGTGATGAACTGATCATGTCAGTTAGGTCAAGGTCATATAGAGCTGACTTGTGGGCGCGATACCTTCTGAGCCCTTTGAAAGATTTTAACCAAACTTTTGTCAGTGATACAATATGAAGGGACGATGAACTGATTAGGTTAGCAAGGTCAAGTGGTCAAAGGTCAGGGTCATGTGGATGGGCGCGATATCTCATGAACCCCTCGGCAAATTTCGACGAAACTTTTGTCAGTGATACAGTATGAAAGGATGATGAGCTGACTAGGTCAGCAACATCAAGGGGTCAAAGGTGAACACCATACGGGGCCGGCTTAATTTATCTTTAGTCTCATTGCAGCTCACAAAGAACCTTGTCATGGAGGTTGTATGGCAAGTCCGCTCTCAAGGCTTGGCAGAGGCATACCGAGCGAAGCTTTGCGTTGACACCTTGGGGCCCAAGTTCTCAGCGTTTCATTATTAATATAATCATTGTAATTATTGTTATTATGATGATGATGATGATGATGATGAGGAGGAGGAGGAGGAGGAGGAGGATGGCTGCTTCCAAATGCTTTTATTAAACTTTGGTGAAACCTTTAGCAGTGAATGGATTAGAAACCACTAAGCCTTGTGTTGTCTGCGATCCTTTTCACCCCTTTGTACTAAGTGTCGTATGGGTTAATGTATATTTTGATTTCAGTCCTTTCATTATCAAAGATCTCTTCTAATATGAATATGATCATCTGACGGGACAAAAAAATATAAAAGGCATCTTGGTACTGTAGGGTTTAGTAAGATTCTTTCAAACCGTTTCAGATCAGCTGTCTCACCCAGGCTAAATGCAATCGTTTACTAGTTACATAATTACAAACAAAAGTCGGCTCAGTACTTTAGAAGTTAATGGAATTTGTTCTTACCTTGTCATTATTAAAGGTTTTCCCCAGGCTGAATAAAATCGTATGGAGGTAGCACGGATGTAAAATAATGAACATCGTGGCACTGGAGGTGGAATATGTTATCAAAGAAGTGGTATACGTTTTATCAAAGGATGGTAACAATAGAAGATCGAAATGCTCCAGACACCACCTACCACACACTCGTTATTCCCTCCATCCCAAGCCAACAGGGAAAAATAAGAAGGATCATCATTATTATGGGAAAGGAAGAGTGGAAAAGATTATAGTTATCGCAGTCATTATAGCCTTAAAGGACAGAATCTCACTTATATATTTTGGCTACCGCCGGACAATAAATATAGTTTCCAGAAACCTCTGTCCTAAGCAGGGTTAAGCCCTGTTTCTATTAATCCTTTAGTGGATTTGACCGCATTCACTCACTTTACTACCAGGTGCAGAAGAAAAGTCTACACATCTTGGAACAATACACCCTGGGTGAGGTATGCACCAGGAAGTCAATCCCCCTCCCCCATATTTCCTTGCAACTCGCCGTGGGAAGGACCCGGGTCTTGAGCTTGGTGAGAGGCTGCCTACCACAGTGGGGCACTGGATCCATGCGCGGTGCCTGTGCTGTACTTCCGTGTTTACAGACAAACTTCACGTTCCAAGCAATATGGCAGTACAGTGTTTGTTTATATTGGACCGGATGGACCTAATTATAGGATACTTACTGTACTGTAGAATCGAGGTAACTAAAACTTACTGTACAAAGATTGTGGATTTAATGATATTGCTTGAAACTTTAAGCTTGCCTGTGAACGCGGGACTGCCCTGTAGGGCAGCCCCTCAGAGGCAGTTACTTACGGTACCTCTGGTCAACGGGTTTACTCGGCCAGACAGACCTGGGTTTGGCTGCAACTACAGACGATTTTATTCTAGATACCTAGAGACGATTTTATTCCTGCTATTTTTATGTGTTTGATATATAGAGAAGTAGTTAAGATAATATATTTGGGAGTCAAACAAGATTTTCACATTTTTATTTTCATTGTGGCAGAAAGTATGTTCTGTACCGTACTCGGTCGTTGCAGTCGTAATACTCATTATAACTGGCCTAATCGTCATGTTGGTAGCTGCTGTAACTGTGGCGACTATAAGCATGATTAGGAGGGTGTGCGAGTCTCCCTCTCTGCCTCCATCACTCTCTCTTTACTCCATCATTTCTCTGACTCAGGCTTTGCTTTTCATTAAATTTAGTTCCTCCTCATTAGAACTGATTACCACAAGATCCTCATTAAATTCAACCTCCTCAGTGATGAAAAGTTGACTGATATATTAAGCTTAAGTCAAGGCAGCAGAACGCTCCCGGACACCAAGTAAACAAATTATTGCCTGCCCGCGTGCTCTTAAATATTTTACTAGACGAGCCGCGTTTGTCGATACGTGATATATGGTGTATACAGATGAATAAATTTTGCATGCGTCGTTGTTGACCTAGATCAATTTATTCGAGAGGTGTGAATGTTTGTGGTAGGTGGGACATTCACCACCTACTCACTTCTTGTAGTGCTTCCTTCAGGTGAATCTGCACTGAGTTACAAACCAAAGGATTTCCTGTAGCCCGGAAATACGTTGGGTGGTAACCATATACCCGAATGACGTCAGGTGGTCTTGTGAGATAAGATGCTCCAACAGGACTGGACCTGTAAAAGTGTACATCCGGGAGAAGTTAGGATTTATACCTCACATAATGCCACTCAGGGACTAACAAGGCTGGTCACCCTCGCTTTGTATGCCGGGACTTAACAGACTAACCTCGAGCTCCTATTTCCTGATGGGGCTCGAAAGGACTGGAAGATAGATAGGGTAGCATGTAGATTGCTCCATAAAAGGCCGTGGAGATAAATATTGTGCTTAAACTTATAAATGCATGTATGTATCTTTAGAAAAGTGGTACCAGTACATCAGTCCCACAGACGGACTTACGTAAGCGTCATTGTTGCTTTAGATTAAGTTTGTTAGTGTTATAAATGATTCTCCATTAAGGCTTTTTTATTGTGTAGCTGAGAGGTGGACTTGTGTATCATTGTTTGTTCAGATAAATTGTAATATATTGATGTTTTCTGAGAGCGATATTGTTGAACTCTGTCAGTAAAGTGGTCTCTTTTTAGCAACGTCGGGAGGATAGCCACTCTGATCCAGTCTATTTCTGTGCATGTATGTAGGTCGTAGGCAGGTCGAAGTTCAGGGCGCGGCGTTAATTCATGGATACCTAATCCGAATTTTGATCAGATCTGACACATACATTGTGTCTCGGGATGGGCAAAGGTGATTTGAGCCTGATGCAGATCGGTCAAAGGCTGAAGTCAAAATTCGGGGTGGACGTCACATATGGTCTCCCAGCACTTTTGATCTAATCTCCACTTTCCCCACATCGTACCCACTCTGACCACATTATTAACAGTGTTTCCAGTGATTAAGTTTATCATATACACATAACTGAACTTGATATTTCTAAGGTATTGCTTCAAAAGTATATAGATAGATAGATAAATAGACAGAATACTGTGTATAGAGATAGATACCTGTATATAAATAGATGGACAGATAGATAAATAGATATAGATAGGTAGGTAGATAGATAGATATAGATAGATAGATAGAGAGATATAGATGTAGAATGATAGATAGATACTGATATAGAGTAGATAGATAGATAGATATTGATATTGACTCCTAGCGAGTTATACTTCATATACTGATGTGTGTGAACTTACAACACGGCCTTCAGACAGGGCCAGTGTCGGAATGTGTACCGGGTGGGTGATACTGTGCTTAATGACTGTTCTGCACCACAGCACGTAAGTACCACCTTTGTTATGGCAGTATTTATTGATGACCATTAATATTTCAGCGGTTAAGGGTTAGGTTATACGGAGGAGTGTTGCGACGTGGGTAAACAATGATATAAATGTTTGCTAATTTGTTACGCCATATAAATATATTAAAGTATTCATAAAATCCATGGGCAGTCAAATCATGCTGTCCTTTATGGTTTCTAATGTTTCCAGGAATTAGTTGTGCAGTATCTGGTGTTCGCATGTAATCGCAGGCTTTATCCAGTGTATTGTTTGTTGCCTCATTCAATGGCTGGTTGGTCTTCACATGTATAACTTTACATCCCTTCTCTTATTTGGATTACGTACTCAACTTACATACAGTTTCGGCCTCATATCCCGGAAAGGATGGTTCTTCAAAAATCTCGTGTTATAGCCGTTCGTATGAGTTGGATGGTTAGAAGAAAAGGGGTACGCCAAGAAAGAGGTAGAAGGACGTGGAGGGAAGAATATGAATGAGAATGCTTGAGTAAGGTGGTTGAAAGAAGACGAGGCAAACTAAGACTAAGGCAGAGTGACAAGATAAGATGAGGAGTGATTGAAGCGAGGTGGGAAAACGGGAGTCGTGAGAAGAGGAGTCGTTAGTGAACAAGGACACGTACACCTAAAACACCTTTGTGCCCAGGTTACGGCGTTGGCTGTTGATCGATAGCAGATAGAAAGACAAGCAGACAAAGGACAGTTAGATAGATAGACTGACATACAGATAGACGTACAGGCAGTAGTTGGTAGTTCTGCTTTCTTAGATTAGCAGTAAAGATGATGAACAGGGAAAATTATATCTGTAAAAACTCCGTTTTCCATTTACTTTTCCTAGCGACGTCTTCAGTTAAGTTTCATTCCCTCAGTACGATCTCTCTCACTCTCTGTCTGTCTGTCTGTCTCTCTCTCTCTCTCCTGCTGATCTTAATAAAATTGTGTCGCACTAGTTTGGGCGTGGTTCAAAATTGGTTCCTGCAATATCTCAGTATCAAGGCATTAATATTACCGAGCCCATGACTGAGTTCACATCATCCCTAGCGAAACCTACCATCGCTGTGTGCAATGGGTGTTTTCTGATAACATGTAAAATATAAAACCATGCTGATATGGTTGTACTTTTGAGGCCCCACCCCCCTCCCTCTTTGACCTTGAATGATAATATCATCATCATCATCATCATCAGGATGGGGTGAAGAAGGCCCTGAGAGCAAGAAAGAACCTGATAGAGGGAGAACTATCAAAGTCTACCCAGTTAAATGGGCCACACTATTTTCTCATCAGTCAAGACCTCGGAATCCTGACTCTACCTCATAGGCATAAGCATCCGCACTTAAGCGCATAACATTACCTGTAAGCAAGAGGGGAAGAGATAGTGGCAGAATGGATGTGGAAGATGTGCAAATTGGCCTGGGAGGAAGGTAAAGTCCCGGAGGATTGGAAGTTAGGATAATTATTTCCCTGTACATAGGAAATAGGGAGAAAGAAGTGTGTGGTAATCACAGGGGCATTTGTGTTCTTAGTGTAATAGGAAAAGTATATGGTAGGATACTTATTGACAGAGTCAGGAAAATAACAGAGGAATTAGTTGGAGAAGAACAGGGAGGTTTTAGGAAGGAAAGAGGTTGTGTAGACCAGATATTCGTTCTTAGATCTTTAGTGGAAAAGTTTCTAGAGAAGGGAAAGAAACTGTATGCGGCCTTCGTGGATTTAGAGAAAGCATATGACAGGGTGGATAGACAACGATTATGGAAAGTACTAAGAATATATGGAGTAGATAAGAAGCTGTTGAATACTGTGAAGTGTAAGTATGAGGGTGCTAAGGCTGCAGTGCGTGTGGATAGTGAACTGAGTGAATTCTTCTACCTGAAGGTTGGATTGAAACAAGGATGTGTCATGTCTCCATGGTCGTCCAGTCTGTATATGGATGGGGTTATAAACAAGATACAAGGTAGGGCAATGGATGTTGGTGTGGCCCTAATGAGAGAGGGCAGTGTGTGGAAACTCCCTCTACTATTGTTTGCAGATGATACTGTGTTGTTAAGAGAAGACGAAGGGGAGCTGCAAGGCTTGGTGGATGAGTTTGGGAGAGTGTGTAAGAAACGGAATCTAAAGATGAATGTTGGGAAGAGCAAAGTCATGACCTTCGAGAAGCGAAATTAGTGAATGTACAGTGAGGTCGGATGAGGAGGAAATGGAAAATGTGAGTGCGTTTAAGTATTTGGGTAGTGTGATGAGTAAGGATGGAAGTTTAGAGGGTGAAGTGCTTGAAAGGGTACAGCATGGAAGAAAGGTTGCTGGTTCCCTGAAAGCAGTGATAAGAAACAGGGAAGTGAGCATGAAAGTGAAAAAGTTACTACATGACAGTATTGTGATACCAACTCTAACTTATGGAAGTGAAGCTTGGACCTTGCTGGAACGACAGAAGTCAAGAGTGAGAGTAGTGGAAATGAGTTATTTGAGAGGAGCATGTGGAGTCACATGGAGAGACAGACTGAAGAATGAGGATGTGAAGGAGCTTTGTGGTGTGGATGTGGATGTAATAGGAAGCATTAGGAGAAACACATTGAGGTGGTTTGGCCATGTGGAGAGGATGGAGAGTGAGAGACTGACGAGGAGGGTGTATGTGAGTGAGGTGGAGGGGGGGAGATGGAGGAGGAGGCCAAGGATGAGATGGAGGGATGGAGTGGAGAGGTATATGAGAGACAGGGGGTGTGAACTGGGAGAAAGGCAGTGAAATGGCAGGGGACAGGGTGACGTGGAGGCGATTTGTTTGTGGACATCCCTTAAGGGATTAAGGCGTCTGGCAATACATAGATAGATAGCAGAGTCAGTCTGACTAGTCACGTTACCGGGCAAAAACAGAGATGCCAATTCCTTGTCAATCTCTCCTCTGTTCAAAATTCTTCCAAACAGATCGTCTCACCGACAGATCCCAAGCCTCGTCAACCTCCATCCCTCGCTTTCTTGCACACTCATTTACCATGTCTATCCACCTTCATCTTGGCCTTCCACGTCTCCTCTCACCTTCATGCTTGCCCAGATACATCCCTTCCATCACCTTATTCACGTCCATTCTCTACCCATGACCAAACCTTTTGAGAACACTCTCTTTTACTCTTGTGTCCACAGACTTCCGTATACCAAGTCTTTCATGAATCACATTATTCTATATCCTATACACTCTCCTCACGCCGCACATATTCCTCAGTAACCCCGTCTCCATTACTCTTGTACTTGAATTTTCATTTCTATGCCACACCAAAGTCTCACACCCGCATATTAATGTGGGCACTAAAACTCCTCCATTCAAGCCTCTAGCAGCCGCCAAACTCAGCCTTCTCGTTCGTATTAAGGTGTTCATAGCATCATCCATTTTCCCTCCCTGTGGTATTTTTTAATGGCCTCAGGATCATCTGGACGCGAACCAGGTAGAATGTAGGCTTAAGATGCCCTTCAACAGCCCACCATCCTCGTTTCATGGGATAGGGAGGTTGCTGAAGGACGTCTGTGTAATCCTTTGTCTGGTTATATCGGTACCACGACGTGACAGTGTCTCTCTTTAGCACATGCTTTCTGCTTTCATGGCACAATTGCCTCTCCTCTTTATCACATTAAGCTATTTCTAGTTTCCATCCACCGTTACACACATTGTAAGTCTCTTTCTCCCTTTATCATCACTCTGTTTTTTGTCCACATTTCCTTTCAAAGCCCAACGCTGACAGACATCCACAAAACACTGCTCCAATATTCCAAGCTCTTCTTCATTATTACCAAGCAACACTGCATCAACCTGCATGCATCAGATTTTTTTTTAGATACTTCTACCTTCACCATTCATTACGAGCCTCATCATTTTACCATACCTTGAGTTTCTATCTCTTTCATAACCCTATCCACGTATACATCGAACAAAGTAAATACAGTACTCGTAAAATAAAAGGGGATGCATTATGAAGGTAGTAAACTCGTTCGTTCACTTCTTTTCCTATTTCTCTTCCTTCGTCTGGGTGATGGCGAGGGAGAAATGAAGACCTAAATTCAAGTCTCGGACCTAAGCTCTTCAGTTCGATGACGTATTCTTTTTTTTTTTTTTTTCCATTCCTGCTACCTACAGACGACTTCATTCACTTAAGGAGAGGCTTCGAATTAGGGAGTTAGATATGGCATTCATTGATCCTTTCACTAAAAAAAGAAGGAAAAGTCTCCCCTTAGATTGATAGAATCGTCTGGAGGCAGCAGGAGTAAACCAATAGCATACGTCACCTAATTTCAGGGGTTAAGGGGGCCAGTTGGGTGTAATTGAGGGTGTGTGACCCCCTCCAGTTCGATTCTTTTTATTTTATTCTCGCTACCACATGACGGTTTTATTGATGTTTAGAAGGGCCACAGGTAGTTCAGGAGTTAATGAAGGTTATGTCCAACTAACCCAGTTCAAAATTTTGTATAAACTGAACAAACTCGTCGTGGGATTGCAAGAATTAAATAAAAAAAAGTACGTTACCGAACTGAAGGGGTTAAGGTACAGGATAACACTGCTGTTGCACCGGAGGCGACGCTTCTTGTTGCACAGCCCGTTTCCTTTGCATGGATATTAGTTGTTGTTGCGAAGTAGGCTTAACATTAATGCGAACGGTCACCGAGACATAAAATTAATTTTTCCCAAGTCAGTCAATGACAGAACTCACATTAATGTCTCCAGCTGTGTTTTTGGCTCAGCAGAGGCACAAGGGAAACAAGCTTTGTCCACCAGTCTGATCTGCCGGGAATCGAAATCGAGTTTTCCAGTTGCAATCTGTATGTGTTAACTGTTGCGCCACCGACTTCCGTATTTTGATGTGAATAGATAATAAAGGCTTCTTAATAAAGGGTATTACTGATTTACTGATGTCATTGACTTAATTCTAGGAATTGGCATGGCTTTCCAAAGTTGTCAATCACATCATTCGTATATAATTTTGTCATACTTAATCCATAGTGTACTTATGGTTAGTAACCCTTTAAGGCAAACAGCGTTATTGTTTTTTTTCTGTTCAACTTTAGGCGTACTCTTAGCAGCCCTTTCCCTGAGTCCCAGCAGTCCTTCCAAGTGAAACACAGCTGCACATGCTGCCACTTTGGCACTTATTCCCCCGTCCATACTGAATACGTACTAAGCTGTCACATTCGGTATTGGTCCATTGATATTTGATGGGTCTTGTGGAAGGTCAGTAAAGTCTGTTTAAACGAAATTCAATTAATTAAACTGGTCCCTGTCCCAGCCAAGAAGCGAAATCGTCATTTCAAACAGCACTATACCCGATCCTCGATTTTTATTGCATTTGAGAGATTACATGTTATTATCCTCAATGGCTTCGAATTGACTACTCAACATTTGTCGGCAAACGTCACACGATTTTACTGAAGTTAATAAAAACCTTGGGCACCAGAAATGTAAAAAACTACAACCCTTATCACTGGGCTGAGGAGAAAGCATTTCATATAAAAATCAGCTTACGACTGACTGACAGTTCTGCTCAACTCACAGAAACTCACAGTAGTCAGTGTTTAGTTTCAAGGGAAACTTAAATATTTAGGTGGTTAAAGAGCCAAAAGTAAGATGTTTGTGTCTTTTTACTCGTTAGAAATATATGTGAATGCTTCCGTGTTTTTCATGAGTGTTTCGATGTATAAATCTGTTTGTACTAATGTTCATGTGCGATTTGATTGTTTGTATATGCGTATGTAGGAGTATGTTCGTACGTTGTACTTACGTATTTATGTATTTTGTGTATATATGAGTGTACCCTTTCTCGTTTTGCGCTTCGGCAAAAAAAAAAAAAAAAAAAAAAAAAAATCATTCACAGAAAGAAAATAAAAAATTACGGGCAACAAGACAAAGGACACCTTTACTAGCCGCACCCATCAGTGCAATATTGTAAGGGGGAAAACTAACCATTTACCAGGGATGCGAAGGGTGCAAAATTTCGTGTGCCTACTAAAAACTATGGCTTTGTTCACCCTGGGGGAATTTCCCCCTTATGGGGTGGCCATTGGGGATCTTGCGTTAGCTAGAATGTGGCCGGGGTGAACGTCTATCAGTATGCAAAATTTCTTGCTCCTAGGTTAAAAAACATTATCATGCATGAAGACTTTGGTCAAGACCACCGGGGTCCGCCCTTCCCTGTGGGTGGATGGCCTTTGGAGGGTCTCACCCTACCTAATATGTGGCCCCAGTAAAGAGCTATCATTGTGCCAAATTTCATGTTCTTGGGAAAAAAAAAAAAAACTATGACACTTTCTTCCTGAAGCCGCCCCTCCCCCCCTACCTGTAGGAGATCGTCATCGCGGGTCCCATCCTGCCTAAAACTTGGGCGGTAAACGCCTGTCAGTGTGACAGATTTCGTGTTCCTAGGTTAACAGTAATGGCCGTACATAATGGCTATGCCAGGACCAAAGGGGACCGCCTCTTCCCTCGTGAGGAACGTGCCTTGATGGTTCCACCCTTCCAAAAACATGGCCTGGGTGAACATCTATGTATGCAGCATTTCATGTTCTTCCATTACATATTTTGCCTTGCATAACGACTATGGCCGAGACCACCAGGGACCGTATCCCTTGTGGTGGACGGTCTTGGGGGTCCCACAATGCTTATAACCTGGTGCTGGTGAAGCTCTGCCATAGGCCAAATATTCGTGTTCCAAGGCTAAAAAACTGGCCGTACCTAACTGTTTTGGGTGGAACTCTCGGGATTCCACCTTACTGAAACCTGGCCGGTGGTGAGGTCTAACATTGTGCAAAATTTCGTTTTCATAACACTCCGTCCGTAAGGCCTGGACCCTATTCTTCAAGTAAGCACAGTAACTCAGAGTGGGCGAGGAAGGGAGAGAGAGAACTCACACACACACACACACACACACACACACACACACACACACACACACAGTTAGGGACATGCACTATATCTGACCGCTCCTTTGGGTACGGCAAAAAGGGCCTGGGTACGGTAGTGAAACAAAGGCAGTGTGAGAATTATTGTGAAGTGTTTACTGGAGGGAGAAATATTGACCAGGGTGATGGATGGGTGGGACCGTGAAGTGGAAAGAAAACGGGACTAGCGGAGAAGAAGAAGAATATTATGATGACGACGAAGAAAATGGAGGAGGAGGAGTAGAAAGGTCATGATGATGATGATGATGGGGAGGAGGAGGAGGAGGAGGAGGAGGAGGAAGAAGAAGAAGAAGAAGAAGAAGACACGCGAAAGAAGAAAATAACGATGAACAGAAAGGAAAAGGCGGAGGAGGAGATGAAGAAAAAGAACGATGGATGATATGAAGAGGGAAGAGGAAGCGAGGAATGGGAAGTAAAAGGTGAAAGGGATGAAGGTGAGAAAAAGGACGAGGAAGAAGAGAGGAAAAATCTATATGCGAGAACAGTTTGTTAAACAAGAAGGAGGATGCAAAAATTATTAAAAACAATAAACAGTTTTAATAAAAGCAAAAAGTTCAGCAGAAATGTCTAATAAATAACACAGAAACAGGTTTAAAAATATGAGAGGTAGGAATAGTAGAAAAGTGCCATAAAGAAGAGGCGAAAAATAAATCAGAAATACATACATTAAGGTAATTTTGTTTTTGAGAAGAGGCGAACGATGATATAGGAGGAGAGTTAAAAAATAAAACTAAAGAGTTAAGAAAGCAACTATACCCTAAGAAGAATGTAAAGTTAATAAAGGGAAAATATTTTATTAAAAAAAGTTATCAAGAAGAAATTAAAAATATTAAGAGATGAAAAATTATTGAGAATTAAGAGAAAAAAATAATAAAAAGGAAGAAGTGTAACAACGTGATACATCCCAGTAAAATGACGAAAACTGAATAATTAAGGTGTTATCTAGACATAGGTAAAAGGCAAAATATTAATAATAAAAAAGTAAAGGTAGAGAGAGCGTAAAGAGGAAGCGAAAATGTAAGAACATAACATACTTAAAGAACAGGGGAAGGTGAATAATAAACACATAAAAAAAAAAAAACATGCAAATGAAAAATGCCAATATTCCCAGAGCAATGCAAGATAGTCTCCACAAAAATATCTCTTGTACTCAAAAGAGATGGCTGTTCCCACATAGCCTTACTATTGTTGGTAAATTCTACGGTCTCATTTTGCCCTGTTTCAATTTTGAAATGTGTTTCTGTGGTTTGACCTTAAAGGCTCAAATTAACAAAAAATTATGTTGGGAAGCGCTCACAGCATGAAAACATTATCCTTGATGAAATCCACTCACTCGATGTAGTGCTGCTCTCGGGTGTCTGCCCTTTCCTCTCCTCCAGCCTTCTTTCCTTCCATCCTCTTCTGTCTTTCCTTCAGTCTTTCCTCGTCCTTCTGCGTACGGGTGACTTTACACTCCCTCTTCCATCTTTCTTTCCTTCATTCTTTCCTCTTCCTTCTTTTCTACACTGAGTGACAAGCCAAATGGTTTCCTGTACACCAGAAAACCAGTTACTACGCTGGGTGGTAACCATATAACCAAATTTTGGCGCCTGGTGGTTTAGTGGGTAATTATTGCGCTCCAATCGGATTGAGCCGGAGAAGGTTTATAGCCAAGGGGTGGTTGGGATTTATTGCTCACGTAATGCCACTCAGGGATGGGTGAGGTTGGTCACTCTCATCTTAAATGTCAGGACCAACTGCCTAGCCCCGGGCTCCTGCGCTCCTCGTGGGGCAACGTAGGCCAGGATGATGGATGGATGGATTGACGGAAGTCACTGAGATGCCCACACCATTTGAAACTGCCACTAACATTGCTCAAGCCAGGAATCAAGTAACGTCTAGTATAGTTCTACCATGTATAAGAGGACTTCAAGCTGAATTATCTGAATTTCAGGAAAAATTCACTTGCAAATTCATCAAAACCTTGGCAGCTTCTGTGGCACGCCGTTTGTCACAGTCTTCATCAGAGTTTGATTGATAAGGTTGCCACCCTCCTCCCACATAACTCTGCCACAGCCTCTTCATGTGCCACTTCTACAGCCCGTATCCCAATTGCCAAACGGACTCGGCTATTCAAGTTTATGGAAAAAAAAAAAAATCCACAAGTCAGTATCACTCAGCCAACATAAGAAGCTCCTTCTGCAGAATCCCAGGTAGACAACTACCTGGCTTTGCCCTGTCAAGGTGAGTCTGATGACCCTCTATAATACTGGCACCAACAGACCATAAGTTTCCCACATGTGGCTGAATTGGCTTGCCAGTATCTGCCAATACCAGTTTCCTCTGCTCCTGTGGAACGACTGTTTAGTGTTGCAGGAAAGGTTTTTCGACCTGACAGGTGTAATCTAAGTGATTCGCTGCTTGACAAACTCATGCTTGTAAAGTACAGCCAGTAAATTATCATTACAGTACAGCATTGCTATTTCCAGTACGATATTGGTTTTTCCATGCCATGTGACTCTATATGACACGCGTGACGCACAATTTCCCTCTGCTCGCAGGTGGATCTGCCTAGTGCAGTGGCCTGTGCATGGCCACAAACGAAGCATTCAGATTAAGCACACACAAAAATAAATGATTAACAGTTTATTTTCTGTGTAAAAAGGAACTGAACAAGATTTATTAGTTTCATTTTTGAGTCACACTGGGGGCTTGTCCGGAATATGAGTGCGGTATAATCTCATTTCTATTAAATGCAATGTGATTATATCGTAAAATATTGAAATATTTTTTCTGTGTGACCCATTCTAGCAAAAATAAACATAAAACGGAATATAATAATGCAATGGAGTGGATATTTCACTTGAGGGACAAGAAGAATTAAGAAATTTAAGCCCCCCCATGGAATATTTGGATGGAAAGTATCGGTACAATACTTGAACATTTTAATATATACTGTATTTGTATTTCATGTGTATTTGAAGGTTTGTATTTGTATTTATATTTGAGGATATTAAAGATGCCGTATTCGTATTTGTATTTGTATTTGCTTCGACAGTTTAGTGTATTTGTATCTGTATTTGTATTTGGTATCTTGTATTTGACCCCATCCCCGGGTAAGACAAGAACAGAGGAATTTACTTTTTAGAACAATCAGTCAAAGATCTAGGTCACAGGGCATTGCTCAATTTCGACCCATGTGTGTCTGCATGTAACAAAATAAAGCAGCTTTAATTTGACTTGAACCAAACTATGTACATGGATAAAGAACGCACATCCACGCACACATACACATACTGTACATTCATATACACACATATGGTACAATGGCTCTAAAATGTATCACGCAGCAGGACCCCAACAACATTCGAAATTATAAGTACAGCTCGTGATGTCCAAAGAAGATCAGTATTTAGTAACCTAATGACATAACAATGGCGACTAGGAAATGTCACACGTATGTGATATAAAGCATCCATATGAAACAAGTTTACTTCGTGCTGTGTAATCATCGAGAATATTGCATTTGTCATTTCCTGTGGTGTCAGATTTTCTAGCGTGAAGTTTGCATCGATACGTTTTAGAGCAAATGTATATTTATGTGCATATATACATACATGCTGAATGCACATACATTCACACGAATACCTACGCATTTTACACACACACACACACACACACACACACATATATATATATATATATATATATATATATATATATATATATATATACACATACAGCATTTGTATGTTTATATATGCATAGTCGTGCTTACATGGATGTGTATACTGTACATCCTCCGCCATAAGCGTATATCTGTGTCGGTAGACATTCTATGTAGGGATGACGCCGAGCTCCAATAGATCTTAACATATAATTCTTCGCAACTTCTAAATACGGAAGTATTAAATCTTTTAAACATAGAGCCTTAATCCTCATGATTGTCTTTACCTAAATCAACTCCCAAAGTCGACAAAAAAATCAATTTCTCCAACTTCTTCATTCTTAGACCCCTCTTGCTCTAAAACTGATATGGTGACCACCTTGATTTTTTAACAGAGGCATTTCATTCTGCACTGGGTCGGAAGCACGGTAAACATTGTCCCCCAGCGGTCAAAGGAAATAGGTTTGGCATAAGCCAGCATTTACAATTTTGATCTGATTTAGACAAAACGTGGTGGAAAGGGGAAGGACGAGAAAAAGGTGAAGTGTTTCAATTTGGGGAACAATCGACCAAAATTTAAGGTCACTGAACAGTGTCAAACTTTTGGTCCCTTAATTCACGAAGTTGTTATTTAGTTTGAATAAAACTTGGTAGAGCCACGGAGCGATTTCGGATCAGATATAGATTAAATTGTTCAGTTTTGAGACCAGCAGGACAAAGGTCAAGGTCACAGGGCAAGGTCAACCTGAACATTTTTTTTTTTTCCAGTTTGAAGTAGACGTAGTGGAGGGGTTCAAGGTCACGCAAGAGTGAAGTATTTAAAGTTTGAGAATAAGCGATCAAAGGTCAAAATCGCAGAGACAGGTCAAAAGTTAGTTCTTGAACTGATTGCAAGACGTAGATGTTTCACTCTGTCAGCGCTTCTCGTTATTTTTTCCAGAAAATCTTATTCTGCTCGAGAGACTTTTCGAACCGGAACGGGTTATTCTGAATCTTGATTAATCCCTTCATTGTGAAGTTGGAAAACTTGCCAAAACCTTTGAAATTTCTTAGAGAGAGGCTTTCAAAAAATCAGTAAAACTAGTATTAAAAAAAGAAAACGTTATAAAATGTATGAAGTTGTAGGAATAGCAGTGCGGTACAAACCATTGGAAGAAGGTCGAGACAGCAGAACGATAAGTTATCCCATCCCTACATTTTTCCCCTCCAGTATGTGCCATTATGGTGTAGCATCAGTGCATTTGAAAAGTGTCATATGTGAGATATGACTATTAACCAACCATGCAATACACAATACCATAAAAAAAAAAAAATGTGGGTATGGGATTACTTGTCATTTTACTGCCTCGACCTGTTTCGGTGGTTTGGGGCTCACTGCCATACCACATCTTCGTACAGTTTATTACATTTTTTTTTTTAATGCTTGTAGAGCAAACATGCAGTTCATCTACATTACGCACTTGGGATTCCAGATGGCTCCAGCTGTAGAAGGACCATCGGTTAGGCTTCTGTAGTTCAGATAATTCAAATCATAAAAGACTATCCTCCATCCCTCACAGCGTTTACGGGTAGTTAAATCTCCGGCCATATCTCCTGTTTGAACTGTGGCATGTTAACGCACGGACTTATCTGACCCTGTATATCAAACACAGTACCACCGAAGTGTACACATATATACACCCGTGCTCAGCGGTTGGTGGTGGTCTATTGGCTATAAGAGTGGCCTATGCGGTTCATAAGGATGAAGGTTGTGTAGGCTACAAGCTGTTGCAGAGAAGAAATGGAGGATTTAACGTTTACGTCTTTTGTATGGTGACGTGTTTTATATATCATTCCTGATGAAATGAGTCTTTCATTCAACTTAAAAGAGACACTTCGTAGTAAAACTGTCTCCATTAACTCCTTCACTATGAAGGATCTCCTCGGAGCTGAAGAAATCGTCTGGATGTGGCAGCAATTAACTAAAAAGACGCCATCATACTGAGAGAGAGAAAACAATATTCGTTACCTCCGCAGTACTCACTGCCGATTTATATAAGACATTTGCATTTAACAGGCTGCATAGTTATGACAGGGTCTGCCAACAACGGCAAGTGTGCAGTGTTGAGTATAGTCACAGTGCTCAGTTCGAGAGATATCAGCATTCAGCAGTGACACAAACGGCGTTCATTTCTAATGGACATAATTGAGGTGAATGTGCGTTGTGCGTGAAGAATGTCATAGAGATCTTACTAACTTTCATATATTTTCTTTGATAATAATATTCTTTAAGCCAATTTTCATTTCCGTCACTTCGATAATGATTCTAGATTTACACTGGCCGCTTATTTTAGAAGTATTATATATATATATATATATATATATATATATATATATATATATATATATATATATATATATATATATATATACCGGTATATAAAAGGGTACATAATGACCGACTTGTTTCATATTCCGGTAGAACATCATCCAGTCAACAGCCTTCGTAGGAATACGTCTATGCTCCAAATACCTAAGCTCAGTTAATGGAATCTGGTGATTATACTGTAACAGCAGTGAAGTATGTACCTAAGAATATAAGACATGAAGGTAACTGCATTTGAGCCATACTTGCCAGATTCTGTCTTAGGATAAGATCCAACTATGAGAAGAAGACAGGGATAGAAAACAAATTGTCTTACCCCAGCTCACAAAACTATCATCGTAAACTATGTGTAAAAAGTGTGAATGAACACCAGGTAGTAAAAAAAAAAAATCGTGTTTATATACGAAAGGACGAAGGAAAAACATGCCATTATATTGAAACTTGAAATATATATATATATAATGAATGATTGTCCAGAATGCTTTCTTAACTGGGACCAGTCTTACACTCAACTCGTTCCAGGCATGCCTATCTAGCGTACGGCTGGAATTTTGTTGACGTTGCCTACCACCAACCACATCGCGAGGTATGGCACAAGCATTTTTTTTTTTTTTTTTTTTTCAATCCAGTTTCTTCCTGTCTGCTAAATTAAACATAGCTTTTATAATCTGGAAACCATTTGTCCTCCTTTTATTCTGCCTACTCATTTTTAAAACCTTGCTAACGTCTCGTATGAAATCCCCTGATCCACTTCTACACTTCGGTTCAGTCTCCCTTGGCTCTCCGCCTCACAAAGGAGCATAAACTTAACTTTCTTTATCTGTCCACACAAGAACATTTTCACTTTTGGTTAGTAATTTTGCTGTTCTGTGAACCCTTTAAAAAAAATCATCATCATCATCATCATCATCATCTGTATCATCAGCATCTTACATGTAGTGGGAAGGATGCAGAAATATGGAAAGGAAGGTACTGAAGTAGAGGAAATTTGAGCATATAATCCTGTCTCCGGTTGCACTTCCCCAAGGAGGCATCCCCCCCACCCAACCGCCTTCCCCTGTGGACCTGGTTTCACCTCATAGACCTAATTTCCTCTGTGAACCTATTTCCCTCACTGAACCTACCTTCACCCCATGGACCCGTTTTCTCCTTGACACTTATTTACCTATAAGGATCCCCATGATCTCTTTTCCATTGACCTTTTTACCCCATGGACCTGCTTTACCGAATGGACGTATTTTCCCCATGGACCTATTAACGGCGTGAATATTTTCCCACGACCTATTTTTCCCCAAAACCCATTTTATTTCTAATGGACCTGTTTCCTCTGTATGGACCTATATTTTCTTCAATGGCCCATTCTCCCCATGTAGCTATTTCCTCCATTGACCGGTTTACTATCCATGGACTTATTTTCCAAAGGGACCTATTTTCATCTTGGACCTATACTTCTCTTTGGAGGTATTTTCTCCCTATGGGGAAACACCAGATAGCCACATGGACCTATTTTCTCCCATTGACCTATTTCCTCCATGGACTTATTTTCCCACTTGGACCATTTTCCCCAAGTGGCGTATTCTCCTATAGAATTATTTTCCCATGTGTACTTACTGCATCCATGAACCAGTCTATCCCTCTATTTTCCCCCATCCTCCTACCCACTCACCAACTCACATAGCTACCCACTCAGTATAGTAGGCCCGTCTCCTGCCGTGTCCTACTGGAAGCCACACATCCATCCACCTACCCACGAAGCCTACCCCACTTACCCAACCACTCCACCCATTCACTGCCCTATCCACCCTACTGACCAATCCACACTGCTCCTACACCATCCTATCCGTCCAGTCACCCTGGTCACCCACTTCGTCCACTCCATCTACCCACCCTGCCCACCCTACATGACCCCTCCCACACACGCAGCGAAGCCATTCACTCTGTTCACCCTGTCTGTCAACCCACCCACACACCAACCTACCGCACACACTCACCCACCACACCCTGCCCCCCTCACTTACCTTACTCATACCTCCCTCCACGCCCACGCCACCCATCCCATCCACCCCAACCTTCCGCCTAACCATCCACCCCTACCCAACCCACCCCCCGCCCCCCACCCAGCCCCCACTCCCCCAATAACCTATCTATCCATTAAGATCCATCAGTAGGATGACGTGTGTGTGTGTGTGTGTGTGTGTGTGTGTGTGTGCGCTCATATGCACGGACACACACACACACACACACACACACACACACACACACAAGGGAGGGAGGGGCACAGTTGTTTTCATAGTTTACACTTGACTGCCCAGTGAGAGCCATAATTCTACTTCATTTAAATTTTCCGTATTCTTTGCCTCGCATCATAAATCGAATAAAAAAATGCACCATAATATCGTGGGATAGAGCTTACGTGGTCGAGTTACAAAGAGTGATTCCATACTTTTCAAATACAACGCCATATATACAACATTTACGTATTTCTGCCGTTTGTAATTCTTGTGCTTGCCTCAACTTTCATAGTTCACATAATCACACATTCATGTACATTATCTGTCTATCTTAGCTTTCCACGCCTCTTTGTACTGTCAGACTCTCATATTCTCTTCCCATCATACTATTCATGTCCATTCTTCCTGGAACCATACCATCTATGCAAACTTTCCTATACCCTTTAATTAGCAGACCTCCTTGCTTTACATCTTTTACGAACCTATATATTTCCTATTCTATCCAATCAATGCCACTCACATATAATCCTTGATAGTCCAATTTCTAATGATCCCGCCCCTGATTTTTTTATACTCTTGCCATACCATTCTCACAACCAAATGTTAAAGAGGGCACTAAAAGCGTTTTACAGGCCTCTTGCAGCCTCTGAACACAGACCTCATTTCTGCGTCAAGGTCTTCATAGCACGAGTCACTTTACTTTATTGGGCTATTCTACTCTCCCCTTCCTTTCCACTTTTGCCACACTTGTCAGCCACTACCCCAAAATACTTGAATGTTTTCATCAGTTTTAGTCTGCATTCACTAACGCATCACACTGTGAGTCGCCCCACTCAGAAACCATTGTTTTTCTGTTATCAGTATGCCACTATTCTTTCACATCGCCGCTCAAATACGTTCACAGAACCAATATGTATGGATCTCGTCCCCCATTAACAAGCGACAAAGTATCATATGCATAATATTATTCAGTATAGTTACTTATCACTGGCTTTATTCCTCTCACTGCTCTTGCGTTAACCTTTGGCTAACCTCACTTAATTCAACAATCTTGGAGACATCACACATGCTGAAGACATCACACGTATTGGAGACATCACAGATACTTAAGAGTCTTGCCCCGATATTGATAGGCAGTTACTTATTTAAACTTCCATGTACTCTTATAATGGGTTCATTGTCATCATAGAAACTCTTAACAGCTTTCATAAGTTAACCTTCCACAGCAGACTGAACCTCCTCTTAGCTCTCTCTTCTTCATTTTCCAGATCCTTAAATATCGTGCAGTCAGTTTCACGTTCTTTCTCCAGCAACTGCCCTATTGCACATACTTCACGCACATATCCCGCACCACACAGGGTACCATGTTGTTTATCGCTTACTGGGTAATTTGACATCCATCTTATCTTTCTGTCACTGGTCTTTCATTTACCTTACAACACTCCATAGTACTGGCAACAAAACTGCCTTGCAGTTTTGAAATATAGTCTAACTTAAACAAATCAAGTACTAGTTTGCTACCATAGAAAAGTTATTTTACTCACATTTACTAACAATAAAGACCAGGACCTCCGGACGGGCAAGACCCTCCATAGTCTGTCAGTCTGTATCAAATAACCTGTACCCTAGCAAATAAACCTAAAACAAGTCATAGTGGTCCGCATCCTCCTCCAAGTATGAGAAACAGTACCCATTACACTCTTGGTAACAGTCTCGTCCTTAATTGTACAACTTTACACACACACTGTAGGCTATGGGACGGGCACAGTCTGTTGATTTTTTTAAAGTGTAGTGTGGTTCTGTGCCAGATGAAATGGTCAGCAAAGGTACCAAGAAATAGGCCCAGAGCCTTTGCCCAGAGTCGGACACGTAAAAAAAAAAAAAAAATACATTAGCATTCGACAGTCAGAGGACAGACGGAGTCAAGTTTGCAGTTGATAGTGCTACTAACAGGTACACTCCTACTTACAGATGAATATTCTTGCCATGGTAGTGAATAGTGATGGGTGGAGTATCTCAGATCTGATGCATGCAGATATTGGTGTGCTACATGCTCATAGTGAACAAGAGCTTTCTGACTGGTTCAGAGTTTTGTAGATATCAGTGAGCATTGTGCTTCGAAAGCAAATGTCGACAAGAGCAAAATAATGGTTGCTGAGAGAGAAGGTAACTCGAAGTTTGATGCTTTGGTGAATGGAGTGAGACTTAATATGATGGAAGAGTTTAAATCACCTAAGTGTAATGATACAGCAGAGAGATAAATGTGCAAAATAAATGGGAAGTAGAGTAGCATAGGGATGGAAAGTGACTAATATAATGACCTTGACATGAAGTACAGGTATGAATGTGGCAGCTGCGAATGGACTGTATGACGAAGTTTCAGTCCACACATTAATATATGGGTGTACCATAAAAATGATATGTCAAGAGTAACAGAAATGGAGACAGGGTTATTGAGGAATGTGTGTAGAGTGCAGAGAATGGGCAAGGTTGGAATACCTCTCTATGATTCTTGAAAGATGTGGAGCAAGGAAGTCTGTAGAGACGAGTTGAAGAGAATGTGCGTAGATCGTATGTATGGTCATGTGGTGACAATAAGTGTAAACATGGTTGTTGAAAGGGTGTATCTGAGTGAGGTTGAAGGTGAAAGGTGAGGTAGGTGGTGGATAGATATGGTATGTGTGTTTGGGGGGGGGGGAAGAAAAGTATGGGGGTTGATGAAGCTCTGAAACTGACAGGGGATCGAGCTGCTTGGAATAGTTAAACGTGGATGAGTGTACGACCAGGTTTGTCACCTTTGTTTTTATCCGTAAACGTGAAATTCGTTGGACTTATTCCGGCTGATAGGTAATGTTAAGCACAGAAGTATGGAAAATTATACCTGCTAGGTGGAGTTAGAATTCGGGAGCTAAAATGGGGACTCAGTGAGAGTGTAACCCACTTGAATGAGCATTGTGTTTATTAGTTCTTCCTTTATCAGGTTGCCTTTTCATGCCCTATGAACCCTACATCACCCCATACTTGGCTGGAAAAAGAAGTCTAGCTGATAATGGTGATGATGATGATGATGATAATGATTATCTCGACCAACGAAGTTGGAGGAAGTTATGTATTCACCTATGTTTGTATGTATATTTATTTGTTTGCCCACACGGTATCTCCAAAAGTTCTTATTGAATTTCAGTGAAATTTTGTGGAAGAGTGGGCCATGGACCAAGAAAGATTTTTTTTTTTTTTAAAATTTGGGAGCGGATCCTGATCCTGATCGGGATCCTGCAGTGGCATTGGCGGAGGTATGCGCTCTCTGAATGCTTTCTGGATTTCCATTGAGTCATAAGTTCGCCTTATTGTCTGGGTCGCCGTCTGCGATAAGGGAAACCCTGCGTTATGATATATTGCCCTGAAAACTTTTGAACGTTTGTTTAACGTTCGTGGTTTGAGTTCAGCCTTTGGGATTGAATCTTGAGCCACGATTTAGCTCGTCCTCCTAAACTTTTCGGAGATTTTCGCCTTTTTGCACATTATTATAATAGCTCCGTGTCAAACTAAAACAGTGCTATGGCTCTGCATCCTTTTCGTATCACTTATTTGATGAATATCATTATATTCTGTGTTAGTCTCTGTAGCTTAGCATTCAAGATGAAGAGGTGTCAGTTTTAGGTCAGATTAGCTAGACAAAGTATACTATGTGCCCGTGTTTTTTTTTTTTTTTTTTTTTTTTTTTTTTTTTTAATAGACAGACTTCCCTCATTAACGGCACAACTTACGTGAAAACTTACTGTCTACTTAACGACTCTCGTACCCTCGATTGGCGTTACCTTAAACCTTCTTCTGCAAACGTTAAGTTTCCTGACATTTATAAGTTTCCTCTTGCAACGCCGTCGATACTTTGACATCTTCGCTGCTGCTGCCACACGAGCTGGTTCATTTGAGGGAGTAATGATCTTATCGAAAATCCCCTGTACGCACGTGAGTTGCTGCCGCTAGACGATTTATTTAAGCTAATTAGAGAATACCGTAGTGAAGAGGCTAACTTTAGACAGATAGATGGACAGACACACAGACAAACAGACAGACAAACAGACGGACGGACGAACGGATAGACAGATAGACAGATAAATGGATAGGTAGAGCTCTCTCTCTCCCTCTCTCTCTCTCTTTACATATATATATGTATATATATATATATATATATATATATATATATATATATATATATATATATATATATATATATAAAATGAAATTCATGAAGATATACACAAACAATGTGAGAAGCCTCGCAGAAGATTAAAACTTCATATCTTAATGACTAAATTAGAAAACATTAGTTAGGATGCTGTAGGTTTTAGTGATATCCACAGAAAATGAAATAAATTAATTCACCTTCAAGACAGCAACCACCTATTTTGCTACAGAGGAAGGCAAAACTAAGACTCAATGGTGCAGGATTTCTGTTTAACAGAAATCTTGCAGAGAGCATTGTTTAATTCAGCACTGTACCTGACAAAGTAGTATAGACTGTGATTAGATTAGGCCAAAGATACACCCTAAAAGTATATAATACAAGTATATGAACCGACTTCTCAAAGCTCAGATGAAGAAATACAAACATTCTATGAGGTCATCTCCCAAAATATGAAAGAAGAAATGACCACAAATACTACACTCAAGGAAGACTTCAATGCAAAAGTTGGCAAATGGAAAAATGGAGAAGCATGTATGGGAAAATTCGAAGTGGGAGAAGCGAATATCAGGGGTGAAATGGTAGCAAATTTTGCTGAAATGTATGACGTAAGAATAACGAACACATTCTTTCGTAAAAGAACAGGGAGAAAATGGAGAAACAAAGAATGAAATCAACTGAACTGTAGCAGGTAAGAATCACACGATCATAATTGCCAGTCATCAACAAAGTAAATATGGAAAGTGACCATAGATAATGGATTGCACAGCCAGATTCAGTTTCAGAAGTGAAAGAAAGAAGCTGATTAAAAATAAAAAGATATGCCCAATAATAGTAAGAGACAACTAAGCAGCCTTTCAGCTAAAAATAACGAATAGATTTCAGGGTCTAGGTTACCTTGAGTGTGACATGATGAGTTGAATGATAGACAAACAAAAATGCAAAGAGAATCAATGGAGGTAGTAAGGAAAGCTAATACAACCAAAGCCAACTAGTACCGGTATTTAAAAAATGGAGCTGAAAGTAAAAACAATGAAAGATGAAACAGAAAGAGCGGATTTAAATAAGCTTATCAACAGGAAACAGAGTGAAGAAAAAGAAAAGAGAAACATGGATCAGCTTAAGGAAACCATCAGAAAAGGAAAACGTTTGAAACAGGTCCGAAATAATATGGCACTAGAAAAGCAAAATATTACCGCATAGCTTATCAGTGAAAGACAAAAACGGTGGTCATTAATTAGTGCAGAGATAGGATGGTTAAGAGAGCTGAAGAATTTTACAAAGAATTGTGCACATCAGAGGCAATAGTACCAATAGTTAACCATTCAGCTGGCACTAGTGAAATGCCTGAGGTAACACCAATTGAAGCAAACATTTCTCTTAAAAGTATGAAAAGAGGGAAGGCCCCAGTAGATCGAATAGTAGCAGATTTACTATTGGATGCAGGAGTAGAAGTACAAAACAGGATCGCCCACTTATTTACTCAGTGTATAAAGAAGAAAAATATGAGGTGTATGCAGAGATGATTAAGTGTTGTGGAGAGAGTGGAATGAAGTGCATGTTGAAGATATGTAAGAAGGTATGGATGACTGAAACTGTACCAGCAGAGTGGAAAAAGGCTGTAATTGTGCCCCTGTACAAAAATAAAGGTGAGCGAAGTGAGTGCAAGAATTATCGTGGCATAAGTTTATTGAGAGTGATAGGGAAGGTATATGGAAGAATTATTATAGAGAAAGTAAGAGAGATATCAGAAGTCCTAGTGAGTGATGAACAGGGTGCCTTTAGGAGTGGCAGAGGATGTGTGGATCAAATATTTTCAGTGAGACAGACAGCAGAGAAGGCTTGTGAGAAGGACCAAAAGGCGTTTATGGTATTCGTGAATCTAGAAAAAGCATACGACAAAATGGATTATGGAAAGTTTTGTGCATGTACCGTGCAGATGGTAAGGTGCTAGGTGCCGTCAAGAGTTTATAATTATGATGGTAGTGAAGCATATGTAAGGGTTAATTGGCATCTAAGTGAATGGTTCACGATCGGTGTGGGCGTGCGACAAGGTTGTGTGATGTCCCAATTGTTGTTCAATATGTATATATATTGTTACGGAACAGAGAAAGATAATGTACACATTAAGTGAGAATACTAAGAGTCACTACTGTCCCGTAAAGTTCCAGGTTCAAAACAAAAGAGTTAGGTAAAATTACAAGTTAAAGTTTAATGCTCAAACTAACAACAAAACATTCAGGACTCATAAGGACAATGTAATGGCAAAAAAAAAAAAAACAGGTTAAATATATGGTTAACTGCAATAGCCTCTGTTAACACGAAATTAGCAAGAGTAAATTTACCTAAGTCAGCCCTGATAAAATGAAAATACACTGGGTAATGCTCAGTTAATGCGAGATAAATTATAACAGATACAAACTATTATCAAAAATGACTGACATAAAACCCCACATAAATCACAAAAACCTCACTAGGCCTAAGAATTAACCTTATGCTACACAGTACAAGAAAAAATGCAACAACAGTTATACTCAAATTACACACAGCTGCTAGATGTTCGGAGATTTCTTGAGCACTCACAATAATAATAACTGTACAGGGGAGGACAGAGATGTGAACAAAATAAGGAGCAGATCTAAGTGGCAATGATGCAGAGACTGAGCTCATTATACAGGGGCCAGCAGAGCTTGATACAACTTGTAAGAAGGACGCGCAAATGAAGCCACGGGGACAAAGAGTTGACAATCCAGCTCTGAACAACAGAAATGACGACTTACTCTACTATAACGGTAGAAGGGGGGAACTGAGGCAGAACACGCTCGTGATCAAACATGCAGCATACTGGGCGTTAAAATTACACAAAGGATGATGAAATCATAGGCTATGTAACAATATATAGATGGAGTGATGAGCGAAGTAAAAACACGAGTAATGGAGAGGGGGATGGCGTTGGTAATGAATGGTGATGGATGGACTATCTCAAATTTGTTGTATGCTGATAATGCCGTACTGCTTGCAAATACAGGACAAGAACTTGGTAGGCTAGTGTAGAGTTTTGCTAATGTCTGTGAACGTCGTGCCTTGAGGGTAAATGTAGAAAAGAATAAAGTGATGGTTATTGAGAGAGAAGGTGACTCCCAGTGCGATTACAGTGAATGGAGAGAGACTGGAATTGTGAGAGTTCAAATACCTGGGTGCAGTGATAGAAAAGAGAGGAAAATGTGCAAAAGAAGTGGAAAGTAGAGTGACACAAGGAGGAAAA
>NC_137056.1:13409222-13451722 GCF_032717465.1 Coenobita brevimanus | reverse complement strand
CCAAGAGTAGTGTGGTATTGCCAAGCAATGTCTACCAGGGAATCTTCACCCCTCTAGCCTGGGACAACACTGACTGCATGGAGGAGACAACAAGTGGAGAGGGCACATCGCATCGAGTCAACTGCATTGCTGGGCAGCCTAGAATCATTGGACCAATGCCAAAAGATGAAATCAAAATAATTGAGAAGTCCAAGAAGAGAAGCATCTGCCCAGCACCAGCATCACTCCCCATGTATAACGCTGGTCGAAGAGTAAGGCCTTCAGCCACTGCCAGCCAAGATGTGAAAGCCAAGAAACAAGTCCAGGATGCCAGGATCAAAAACTTGATCTGGCTGCTCACTCGGCTGTCCAACCCCGAAGACCAAACCATCAGCAGTTGGACTGGATTCAATATCCTGATCTGCAATGACATGCAAGTCGTGCAGGACTCTGTAAGATACCAGCCAACCATCAATGCCCCTGCGACTGCGATGTCGACAGTTAATGAAGTCCTGACCCAGACTCTGACTATCATGGAGACTCTGAAACCAAAAGAGACTGTCTGTGTCCTTGACCAAGCCCTCTACTCCAAGGCTGCAGAAATCACATGGAAGCATGAAAAATTCAAGAACATAATACTGAGAATGGGAGCATTCCATACCATATGCAACCTCCTATCAATCACTGGAAGAGGTTTATGGATGCTGGCCTCAGTGACTTGTGTGTGGAGTCTGGCCTGATTGCAAAAGGATCCATCAGTGCTGTGATGGAAGAGCGCAAGTACAACCGTGCTGTAAGGCTTCACAAAATTGAGTATGAGGTAATGATGAGGCTTGTTTGGAATGGGTTCCTCTTTTGGATCCAAGTGAACCACGAAGCAGAGGTTCAACATCTGGAAGAAGTTCTCAAGAGCATCGCCACATTCCACGATGGAGTGTCCCAGACCTCCGTCACAGCACACATGGATGATGTTTCATGTGTTCGCATTTTACAGCTGCTCCAAGCGTACCTTGGCTCCCTTAGGAATGGCCACCCTCTGGCAGCTTTCTGGGTGTCGTACCTCGATATGGCTGGGATCCTGCTTGGCTTGCGTCGTGCAGCAAGAGAGGGGAACTGGCTGCTCCACATCGCTTCAATCCGCACCATGATCCCATGGTGCTTCGCATATGACAAGGTGAACTATGCATGCTTCCTACCTTATTACTATGCCACAATGTCACGTTTGCCCATTGATTACCACAGAAATGTACCAGCACTTCATGCAGTGTGGCTTCAGCGTCCAACTAAGCAGCCAGAATCCCTTCGGTCGGATTCCTGTAGATCAGACTGTAGAAGAAACAGTTAACTGAGACACCCAGACAGCAGGAGGCACGAAGGGTTTCAGCCTGAAGCGTGCTGCTGTGGAGAGGTACTACCTAACGTCTGAGTACAGCAGTACGTACACCTCAAGCTCCTCAGAAGGATGGTTGGAAGCGGAATGTCCCACCTCGGCCACCCAGACTTGCAGATGCCCAGTATCACCAGAGATGAAGCAGATGTACAGTCCATTGTGAAGCTTCTTGAAGAGGAATGGACTAATCCTTTCGAACCGAACAAGAGTGAATTTGTCAGCATTTCGACAGGTGCCTTGGCCCCTCACGATGTGACAAGGGACCTTCTCAATGCCCACAAAATTGGTTCAGAAGCATACGAAGCATTCAAGCGGGACCGGCTTGAAGGCGAAAGAACAAAGACCATGATCCATGACAGGATGACAAAGAGGACACTGAAGACATTTTCAGATATCAGAAAGAAGCTTTCTTCAAGCAACCCAAACAAGTTTGTTCTGCAGGCTGCTAGGAAGTTCTTTGCCCACATGGTCCTGGTGGTAGAAAGCCTCCACATCCAGATAAGTGATGTCCTTTCCCACCCACTAAGGCCATTACCATGGGCGCTTGCCAATGGAGATTGGACACTGAGAAAGACAAACAAAGCTGCTCTGGCCAGAGAGCTGGAGAAGCAGGTCTAACCAGCAGAGACCATCCCTTGGCCGTCTGCTACCATCATTGATGGGATGAGTCTAATCCAGAAGATGAAGGGCAATGACCAGACATTCTCTCAACTTACAGACTTGGCACTGACTCAAATCATACGTGAAGGAACTACAAGCCAGAGAATAGATGTGGTTTTCGATGTATATCGGGAGGACTCTGAAACAGAGGACTGAAATGGAGGTCTCAAGTTAAATATGGACCTCTCAAACTTGACAAACTGATCATTTGTGCTTAAGTTCTTTGTAACATAAAGGACAAAGTCATTCCTTCATTTCAATTGTTTGTACAGCACATGTTTTCTTCTTGCAAGAAAAATAAAGTACTGGCTTTATGGATGTTGTGATTTTCGTAAAATTTAGACATAAATATCATACTCCTAGAGTAACTAATTAGTATTACTATAGTACGGACCTAGATACAAGGATATAAGTCAATTGGGTGGTTTTAGGTACCCTGAGTAGCCACCAGACACCAACATATCGAAGTTGTGCTATACGCGTTACTCCAATTTTCGTTCTCTGAGTTGACATACTCAGGGCAAGATAACTACCACTAAGCTACCAGTCCGCAATGGTTATCATGCCAAACTGTGAGCTAGAGGTGTTTAGCGTGTCGAAAATCGCAACTAGAACTTGCCCTCCTAGATGATACCAAAATGTCCATTTTCGAGCCTTGGCTCAAGGACTAATATATATATATATATATATATATATATATATATATATATATATATATATATATATATATATATATATATATATATATATATATATATATATATATATATTGTTACGGAACAGAGAAAGATAATGTACACTTTAAGTGAGAATACGAAGAGTCACTACTGTCCCGTAAAGTTCCAGGTTCAAAACAAAAGAGTTAGGTAAAATTACAAGTTAAAGTTTAATGCTCAAACTAACAACAAAACATTCAGAACTCATAAGGATAATGTAATGGCAAATAAACAGGTTAAATATATGGTTAACTGCAATAGCCTCTATTAACACGAAGTTAGCAAGAGTAAATTTATCTAAGTCAGCCCTGATAAAATGAGATACCAGATAATACTCAGTGAATGCCAGATAAATTATTACAGATACAAACTATTATCAAAAATGACTGACATAAAGATCCATACATGAATTACAAAAACTTCACTAAGCCTACAAATTAAACTTATGCTATACAGTACAAGAAAAAATGCAACAGTTATACTCAAATTACACACAGCTGCTAGATGGTTGGAGATTTCTTGAGCACACACAATAATAATATCTGTACAGGGGAGGACAGAGATGTGAACAAAATGAGGAGCAGATCTAAGTGGCAATGATGCAGAGATTGAGCTCATTATATAGGGGCTAGCAGAGCTTGATACAACTTGTAATAAGGACGCGCTAATGAAGCGATGGGGACAAACGGTCGACAATCCCGCACTGAATAACAGAAAGGACGACTTACTCTACTATAACGGTAGAAGGGGGGGACTGAGGCAGAACACGCTCGTGATCAAACATGCAGCATACTGTGCGTTAAAATTACACAAAGGATGATGAAATCATAGGCTATGTAACACCTCCCCACAAAGAAAAAAGAAATTTACAAAGGAAATTTCTTATTACTCTAAAACAATCTGTACATGGCATTACAGAACATGCAAAAGTCCCTCCTAATTTCACAAAACATGAGATCTCCCTAGCACGTTCAGTCATAGGTACTTGCCAGTATCCCTTTAACAAATCAAACCCACTCATGCACCTAGCCCCTCCGATCTTGTCCATGCAATCTTCCACACGAGGGAGAGGGTAAGTGTCTGCTCCGGCTATCTGACTAACACGTCTGTAGTCGATGCAAAGCCTCTGTGACCCACCCGGCCCAGGGACCAGAGTGACAGGAGAACTCCACTCGCTCCGACAGGGCTCAATCATCTTGTGGTCCAACAGGTAGCCAAGCTCCTTCTGGATGAGAGGAACTTTCACTGGGTTCACACGGTAAGGAGGCAATTTAATTGGCTTTGCGTCTCCAACATCGACATCATGCATCAACACAGCGGCTCCTCCTGGAGTGGCACGGAACACTTGCGGGCACTCCCGCAGTAATGCCGAAAACTCCTGCCTTTCCCTGGGTGGTAGATGAGAAAGCTTAGTCTGGAGATCATTCATGATATCAGGATTCTTCCCCAAACTATCACTCAGGCTCATACTGCATGGGAGAGCTTCACTTGCAGACTCGGGTGGAACAGCTACAGTGCAGACTGGATTATTTTCGTCCCGCTTGTGATATAACTTTAGCATGTTGATGTGACATAGTTGCTTGCTCTTTCTACGATCTGGTGTGGCGATGACATAGTTGACATCACTGAGTTTCTTCTCCACGAAATAAGGACCACTAAACTTGGCTTGAAGAGGTTGCCCATGAACTGGTAGCAGAATCAAAACCTGATCTCCTGGCTGAAAGTGGCGTAACCTGGACTTCTTATCATACCAAGTCTTCATCTTCTCCTGAGCAGCTCCTAAATTCTCTCTCGCCAGCTGTAAAGCAGTGGACAGCCGTTCTTTGAACTTCATCACATACTCCAGCAGGTTGACGTCATCTTCCTCCGACAGCCAGCATTCCTTGAGTAGCTTAAGGGGTCCTCTTACTTCATGGCCAAACAGTAGTTCAAAAGGTGAGAAGCCCAGTGATTCATTTGGAGATTCTCTTGCAGCAAACACAACGAATGGAAGACCTTTATCCCAGTCTTTCTGATGTTCCAAACAGTATTTCTTGAGCATCGATTTGAGTGTTTGATGATATCTCTCCAACGCTCCTTGGGTCTGGGGATGGTAAGCTGAAGACGTGATCTGGGTGATGCCCAACTCTTTCAGAGACTGCTTGAAAACGTTTGACATGAAATTACTTCCCCGGTCTGACTGTACCTCCTTGGGCAGACCAAACTTTGTGAAGAACCCTAGCATTTCCTTAACCACGTTCTTTGCTGAGATGTTTCTAAGTGGAATGGCTTCAGGATAACGAGTAGCCATATCAATCATGGTCAACACATAAGAAAATCCTGAAGAAGTCTTAGGAAGAGGGCCCACAATATCCACCAACACACGGGTGAAAGGCGCCTCAAAAGGAGGAATGGGAACTAGAGGTGCAACCTTTTCGGTCTGATTACACTTCCCCACAACTTGACAGGTGTGACAAGACTTACAATACCAGGAAACATCCCTGAAGATACCTGGCCAGTAGAAGTGTTTCAAAATGCGTGCCACAGTCTTCCTCACTCCAAGGTGTCCTGCCAAACTGGAATCATGAGCCACTCTAATGATATCCTGCCTACAAACACGAGGGATGACAACTTGATGTACAACCTCCCATTCACAGTCGGCTGATGCTGTTGGGGGTCTCCACTTCCTCATAAGTACTCCTGACTTTACATAATAACAAGTAGAAGCACCGGCTGACTCTTCTTCACTGTAAGCAGAGTTAGCTAGACCTTTCAACTCAGGGTCAGCAACCTGCAACTCAACCAACTCTTGACGAGACAAATTATCAACACTACGGGGTACTGCCTCATCTGGTGAGTGGTCCAAATTAGCAAGAAAAGTGTCAGCTAGGATAACATCATCATCATCATTATCCTCTAAATCACCAGTAACTTTAGACTTAGCCCTAGTGACAGCACATGCAGGGAACACATCAGGGACATCACAATCCTGGGTCGCAGCCACTGGCTCACTAGACAACTGAGGAGCTGGACACACTTGACTTCCACCAATATCATTTCCAAGTAAGAAAGTTACACCTGACATTGGGAGTGTCTCAACCAACCCAACCATAACGGAACCATTAACAAAACCAGACTCTAAATTCACTCTGCACAGAGGGACAGAGAAGTAATTATTCCCTACACCTTGTAAGATTACAGTTTCATCAGAGGAATTAACATTAGAGCCTAGAACACTGGTCAGCATAAGGGATTGGCAAGCACCTGTATCACGATATATTTGAACTGATTTCCTGTCATTACTGTCCAGAGGACTGACGAAACCATCAGACAGGAAATTAGCACATGAACTCTTGAGAGTGTCACCCACGTTACTGCTCAAAAGAGGAGCTCCATCATGAGAATTTAAGTTACCCCTCAAAGCAGGTTCAGTTAACTCAGTTAAAGAATTCTGGGAACTCTCAAGAGTGGACACTAGACCAATTGACTGAATATTTAAAGACTCCTTTTTGTTCACATCACGCTGTCTCCTGAAACATCTCTCCGTAGTATGACCAAGCTTACTACAATAAGTACATTTACTTTTCTGAAATCTAGAGGTGAAGCTGGTATTTACTTCCTGAGAAACATCATCTTTATTCTCTTTCCTGTTACCTGTACTCTGAGTAGAGGCAACGTACTTACTCTCAGCTTTCCCTTTTTCTCTAGAATATCTCTTGTGAGTGAGAACATACTCATCAGCTAAAACTGCAGCATCAGACAAATTATCTATTCTTTTCTCATCAAGATATAGGCTTACATCTTTACTAATACACCTTTTGAAATCCTCCAGCAAAATCATCTGCTTAAATTTACCAAAATCAGAATCCACATTCTTAGAATTTAACCACTGCTCTAACAGATCTTCTTTGATTTTTGCATACTCAACATGGGATTGCTTATCTTGCTTGTAAGTTGTCCTAAATTTTACTCTATAAGCTTCAGGAACAAGCTCATAGGCCTTAAGAATCAAGCTCTTAACTACATCATAATTATCAGACTGATCCTGAGGCAAAGATGCATAAGTTACTTGAGCTTTACCGGTGAGAACAGTTTGAAGGAGTACTGGCCAATACTCCTTAGGCCAATTAAAACCTGTAGCTACCCTCTCAAACAACTGAAAATACTTTGTTAAATCAGATTCATTAAAAGGAGGGACAAGTTTAACATTTTTAGCCACATCAAAACCATCAGAGCTAGATGATCCAGTTCCACCTTGTTTCATGCGATACTCATGGTCTGCCTGAATCCTGGCAAGTTCAACTTGTGCCTGTATCTGTGCCTCCTGAATCCGTGCCTGAGATTCCACCTCCTTAGCCTGAGACTCAGCCTGCTTAGCATTTGCCTGAAATTCAGCTTCCTTCACACGAGACTCCTGCAGAGCTAGCTGTAACTTAGCTAATTCAATCTGCGTTTGCTCATTTGGAGGAGTTACATTGAACAAGCTTTCATTAATCATGGCAACAATCTGATCTTTAGACTGATGAGAGCGAACAACAAATCCCAATTGTTGAGCAACAATCTTAAGTTCATTCTTTGTTCTATTTTCTATATCACACACTGTTTGCACATTTGACAAAAAATCCCTGGCTTCATCAAGTGTAGAAATAGTAGCCATCGTGAATATATCACAGTCACAAAATATCAAACAATATCCTTATGATAATATCCTGAATATCCTGGCGAGGTCGCCAAATTTATGTTACGGAACAGAGAAAGATAATGTACACTTTAAGTGAGAATACGAAGAGTCACTACTGTCCCGTAAAGTTCCAGGTTCAAAACAAAAGAGTTAGGTAAAATTACAAGTTAAAGTTTAATGCTCAAACTAACAACAAAACATTCAGAACTCATAAGGATAATGTAATGGCAAATAAACAGGTTAAATATATGGTTAACTGCAATAGCCTCTATTAACACGAAGTTAGCAAGAGTAAATTTATCTAAGTCAGCCCTGATAAAATGAGATACCAGATAATACTCAGTGAATGCCAGATAAATTATTACAGATACAAACTATTATCAAAAATGACTGACATAAAGATCCATACATGAATTACAAAAACTTCACTAAGCCTACAAATTAAACTTATGCTATACAGTACAAGAAAAAATGCAACAGTTATACTCAAATTACACACAGCTGCTAGATGGTTGGAGATTTCTTGAGCACACACAATAATAATATCTGTACAGGGGAGGACAGAGATGTGAACAAAATGAGGAGCAGATCTAAGTGGCAATGATGCAGAGATTGAGCTCATTATATAGGGGCTAGCAGAGCTTGATACAACTTGTAATAAGGACGCGCTAATGAAGCGATGGGGACAAACGGTCGACAATCCCGCACTGAATAACAGAAAGGACGACTTACTCTACTATAACGGTAGAAGGGGGGGACTGAGGCAGAACACGCTCGTGATCAAACATGCAGCATACTGTGCGTTAAAATTACACAAAGGATGATGAAATCATAGGCTATGTAACAATATATATATATATATATATATATATATATATATATATATATATATATTACGCCGTTGAAGATAGTTGTTTAAGCACTTCTCTATGAGAGGTATCTCGTTAGATGAATGTATTCGTTTATCGTTTCCAAGATTATACAGAAATGAAGGCTTCATGTTACTGAAGAGGTTAATGAAAACTGTTTCCAGTCTTCTTCAGTCCGGAGAAATCTCTTCAGGTATTACCGTGAGTTAATTGAGTATTGCCAAAGACATCACCCTACTCCAGAGGTAAAGTCGTTTTTTTTTTTTCTTGTCTTTTGCTGCATCACTTCGTATGAAATTCACTGCATGACTGAACCTTCTCGTCAAAGGGAGAGTGCTTTTCTACATTATTTACCTTTGCTCATACTGGTGAAGTACAAATCAGGAGGGGATGTCTTGTAATGAAGGCAGTGCGTCTGATTGTATCGGCGGTGTTTGTGTATGAGGCAGAGTCTGTATACCGTATATCATCACTATGAGCAGACAGGAAACAAACTTACGGCAGCATATAAAATGGTATACGAGTATTACCAGGACCCACTTCTACCGTTCTCCACGGCTGTATTTGATTTCATACACAGGGTACCACGTAGCAGAGGCAAACGCAATAACCATGAGTGATTATGCCTACACATCAGTTAAGTCCAGCAGTTTGTTTTTCTTCACGCAACAACTCACTGGGAGTGGTCAGGGCACAGCCTTTCTCCAGGGTGGAGAGGAGTAATTGGTTTTAATCGAAAACATGACTTAGCAACAGTGGCAGAAAAGTTTTAGGGCTAACTGCAGTATTTTTACTGAGAACGATTGTTAAATGTAGCATTTGTGTTTTCTGTGAGCACCTAGACTTCACAGTGTCCTGTTTGCGTGTGAGGTTGCCCGGTTTTGCTGTATTTGTTTTCACGCATTTACCTTTAGTCCATCAGTCTGATGAAAGTACATCTGCATTTTTCATGTCATCCCTTTATGATTCTATCTATCTTGGGAGACTCAGCCTGTAGGGTTCACATATGGCCTTCATTAACACCATAGATGGTAAAAATGGAATCATCTGGCTGTAGCAAAAAAAGAAAAAAATGTAATGAAAATACATTACCGGACTGAAGAAGTTAAACAATTAAGGCTAGAATTCAAAATAACTTCATCTTCACTACGATGACGACTCTTGTGTAATATTCTCGGTTCTTTCCGATAATATTATTCAGTTTAGAAAAGACTTTTCGAATCTGAAAGAATAGATATATCCTTCATTAACCCCTTCATTACATTTGGTTGGAGCGGTTTAAACCTTGCAGTGGTCGGGACAACTCTAGTACAATATTCTGTATACCAGTTGGTGTGGAGCCACGTTCGAGTCCCCATACAGTAGACCACAGGTGCCAAACTGGTGGCCAGTGGACCACATGTAGCCCTCGAAGAGGAAAAGAATGGCCCGCGATGAAATGAAAAATAACAAACTGAACATTCCATAAAAGTTGTCATATGATCAAGTGAACATATATTACAGCACTGTTAGGAAATATTTATTGATAATTTGATTGATAGAAATACCATTTGAATAATTTATTGGTGAACAAATGTCAAGAAACTTTTATTCAATAACTTGAAGCAGAAGCTAATGCCACTGCAAGGGTTAGAAGGCAAACCAAATTTCTCCGAACGTTTGAATAGGCTTCGGCTTTGCCGTATTATATATTATATCGGTATTACGAGATTTTCATTCAACAATTTTCCAAGTTCATATTGTAGATTTAAAATTTTCATGTACTTCAAAGTGATAATGTATAATACAATGTGCAAAGTTAGTTCACTAATCTGATGGAAATTTGAAAACAATATTTCTTATTTTGAAAAATTCGGACAAGTGCAAAACGTAAACACGCTGGTCTAGGCTCCAAGGGATACTCATTCCACAGTTTTGTGCGAATTGATGCTTGCTTTACCGGTATTATCCTATTGTTTCTACATTTATTTTAGGTCAGTGGTTATTGTAGCTTATAGTGAATTGGAATGAAACTTGGTTGACAGTGTAGTCACCAGATGAAATTGATAATACAGGATGTTGATGGTTTGTCACAAAATTACATGTAATACATTAACTGCACTTTTCATTACGAAACCTTAGCCATCCTAACCTAACCCAGCCTTGCCTAACCTAAATTATCCTCATCTAACCTAACAGTTTTAGAGTAGCCTACGTTGATTGTGTTTTCACTAATTTTATTATTTTACCATTTTTTTAATTTTTAGAAGCCTTCGAGTGCTAGCATTAAATCATGTTTGTTTGTAAATATATATCTCACTTCACTATGTACTCCTGTTATATACCTACGCTGATTTCGATGTGGTTAGGTAGACTTGCCCCTCTGACGATCAGTAGAACTGAATGCCCCTGGGAAGGATTGAGTTTGACACCACTGCCATAGACCATCCATGCTGTGGCAACAGATTCTTTGTTAAGCACTGATACAGGATTTTGCAACCGCTCTGCCAGACTATGTGATCCTTTTGCCATGAGGTATTGAAGTGAAAGTTAATTTTTCCCATTTAAGAATTAACTTACACTTCTTTTGTTGCTCTTCCGCATCGCCTAAAGAGATAGTGACACAGGTGAGTTTTTATTGAGCTACATAAAAACTGTGAAAACATACATCAGCTTACTGCACCATTTGAACGCTCTTTCTAATTATACCATTTTCAAGTCTATCTTCTTGTTTCTAATGATACCATTTTCAAGCCTATCTTCCTGTAAATGAAAAACTGCTAATTACCAGCCGAAAGCGAAGCTGGTATTGTTTTCAGTTTGTCTGTGTGTCTGTCTGCCTGTGTGTGTGTGTGTGTGTGTGTGTGTGTGTGTGTGTGTGTGTGTGTGTGTGTGTGTGTGTGTGTGTGTTAGCACGATAACTTCTCAACCGCTCAAAATATTATCACAAAATTTTATAAGTGTGTAGTTGGGAAAAAAATCGTAAAGAACGTTATCGGATTCAAACACTTAACCTCTTCAGTACGATAGTGTACTCCTAATTATCATCTTCCTACCACCAAACAATTTTTTTCAGCCGTGAAATTTTTCGTAATGAAGGGGTTAATGGCTGCTCCGCCATTGACAATTTAGATTCTTGGAAGCGGCATGAAATCATTGAAAGGCCAACCAAGGCATTACACCAGCCCTGAATGAGATAGCCCTCGTATACCTCATTACGGAGGCTTCGGTATTAGTGCCCAAGTAGTGAAATGTGAGGGGTGTTGCTCCAACCGCTGATGCGTAAGACTGCAGGAACTAAAGGTAACAGGGGTCAAATTCACAAACGTGCCGTACCCTCAGCTCCCTCTTGTAATCATAATACATCCTGTAAACCTAGGAGGAAACCATTATCATTAACTTTTTTGCAGCCAAGTCTGGTATGCTATTCATGCTGACGTCAGATGATTTTATACTAGCAAGCTTGAGTCATGGGAGCCTGAGGGTACTATTACTAGTGGCCATTAATCCTGTCTTGGTCAGAGTACCTATAATATTCTATTCCTGCTAATGCCATACTACTTCATTCAGCAGAGAGTGAATCATTGTAGCCAAGATCAATTACGAGTAGGAGACTACTCTACGGCCGCGGAAGCAATTTTCATAATCGTAAAATCTCCGGCTGCCTCTGCCTCCTGGTGTTACACTTAAACAATAACTGGCATTCCAGTTTTGTGCGTTAGGCGCACTCCACTAGTTGAGTCCACAGTTTGTCCGTATGCTTAGCCTAGTCACAATTGTGGCATGGGCTGAGCTACGTAAGTCTAAAGATACAAGAAGAGCAATTTCATGGTATGGCATTATATCATTTGAATATGAAAGCGATCGTGGAGAACTTCCTTGCTTTTCACTATTTTTTTTTTTTCTATCATGGTAATTTTGGCATTCAAGAGGTCGCACAAGTGTGGCATTCCGCAGTTGTGGATTCCTATATTGCATACATTTTTTAAGCATACAACCATTAGATTTTTATCCAAAGCCTGTAAACGCACGATGGTCTCAGACATAGAAATTATTCCATTACACCGCCAGGTGCCAAGGTAAGTACTATGGGTCACAAAAGTATCGGTGCACAATATGCGTGAAATATTTGGGACCACAGAACGAAGGTCACTGAAGTGGTGTCCGACTTACCACACTTTGGCAGCCCTGATGTAGGGAGGTGTCATATCGCCAACCAGCAATATACTCTTGGAAACATATAGCAAATATTATGTTTTTATAAACAGGCATTGTTCATACGCAATGAGACGTTGGTAATGTCAGCAATTGTTCGAATGTTTTCGGTAGACATCGGACCCTCTGTGCACCGATATTTTTGTGGCCCATAGTACATATGTAAGTAAATTACTAAATTAAATTCAAACGTACTTGGTATCTGCAATACCCGTAAGTCGTTTTGGCGTCGATCTGTGTATCTGTTCCTCCATCCATCTACGTTACTCCACTGAAAGAAACCCTTAAAAATGTAAACTTCTTCTCAATATGTTCTCCCTATCTAAGACAGTAGCTATTAGGTTTTTCCATCCTAAATATTTTTGTATAATAACTCCTGGACCAATGGGAATATTTTGACGGCATTTCTTCGTCATGACGACGGCACCACACCATACCATCTGATAAAGGAGACAACTATTTTAATATCAGAGTTGGGGGTGGGGATGATTTAAGTTTTAGCAACCACCATATGAGTTTTCTTAGTTTAGTGGAGACTCCTGTAATGAATGAACTTGAAAGTCTTCATTAACCCTTTTAGTGTAGTGACTTTTTAAAGCATACAATTTTTAAATTTAACAAAGGCTGGAGGTCTGCAAAGGGTTGTCCTTTCAAGCAAAATTTTAAAAAGAGCTAAAACTAACATTCAACATCTGTTCAGTTCAAGATGCTTTGACACATTTTCTAAAAAAAAAAAAAAAAAAAAAAAAAAAAAAAAAAATGGAGGTCATGGGCAGTGGGAAATACAGATCGAGGAGACAGTCCCAGAAGCGATCAGGTGCATAAATGAAGGGCTGAAAGTCCCTGTTGAATATTGCATTAGAAAGTTGGAATAAAAAGGATGATAGTGTGCCACCAGGAAAAGCCATATCTGCATGAATGCACCCAAAGGTCCTTGAAAATTCTGAATTTCAAACTCAGTATTCTGCAGCCATGAGAATGTGTACAGTATGGGATAAATTATAAAGGTCAGGGGGTGTCAGCGGTGAAGCACCCCCCCCCCCTCTTCCGTTAGGCTTCAGCACTCCTCAGCTGGGTTTCCGTGCGTTCATAATATCATGGCGAGCGACTGCAGCTTTGGTCTCATGTTGCTAGATGGGGACAGTGCAGCCACCATGATGGGGATGGGGTGCAAGCAGGCACTTCAGAAGAGCGGTAATAATTGAATTTGTGACAGCAGATGGAGAGAGGGACAACACTATGGCAATGAGAGGGAGAGAAATTGAATAGACTCAGTAAGAGGAAGGGAGTTAATGAGACAAAATGTCTTGGTTTAAACCGTGTTTAGAAGAACTGTGTGATGAGTCTCCCACACATGTGACTTGTAATCCACAAAAGATCCAGTAAGACGCCTGTAAAAAATCAACGTCTGAAATAGTTTTTACAAAGTACAGAGTCGGTTCAGCGCTCCCAAATTGTGAGACGCGGATTTTGCAAGGGAAGTAGGGTGATCTTTCCGTGATAGGTCCCAAGAGAAACACCACAGATATTGATATATGATGATGACCGAGTTGTGTGTTACTGAAAATTAAATGAAGATCAAATGGAAAATTTTGTTGGGTTGAAAGGTGAAGGAACAGAGTTCCTGACGAATTAAAAGTTTTTTTTTTTTTTTTTTTTTACGAGTATCCCAATCATAAACAAGAAAGAGATCTCAAAGAGTGCAGTACCCTCGCCTTTTCACTGGTCCAAGGGTCAAATATATGACTTTGGCCATGTGACCTTGACCTTCAGCAGAGTGTTGTCAGAATCGAGTTACTTATTTTTGCGTAATACTTAACCCTTCCACCAGCTCTTCTTCAAATCAAGTAAAAAGTTTGAGTTAACTTCTCGCAGTGACCCTGACAAATGTCCTTTCCCTGTGACTTTGACTTTGTTTGATTGTTCTCAAATTTAATTAACCCTTCCACAAATTTTACTCGTACATCACACTGAAAGCTGCATAAGTTAACCTTGCCTTGTGATCTTGACTTTTTCCTTCTTGTTTTGCAAAACAGTAATCCAGCTGTTGGGTAACCCTCAACTCATTCAACGAGTTTGATCCAAATCAGACGAAAACTGTTTTAGTTAATTTGTTCATACACAGAATCAAGGATTGAACTGTGATTACGTCCTATGGCTTTGACTGTTCTTGAATTTGAATCCTTTTGTTTTTGCCTGACGCTTAACGCTTCTAACCAAGTTTGGCTCAAATCAAATTCAGACTGTATGTTTGGACCTTGTTGCGTGACATCAGCATAAGACCTTTTCCTGAGACCTTGACCTTTGGTTGATTTATCTCAAAATCGAATCCATTTATTCTTGCCTTATCCTCATCCCTTTCACAAATTCTGGTCTAAAGCAGATAAAATTTTAAACTGACCTTGGCCTATGACTTGTTGTTCAAAAAACGAGAACTTTATTCTGTGACTAACCTTCGCCTATTTCACCAAGTTTGGTTGAAATCGGATCAAAACAGCTTGAGCTATCTTATTAACAAGTACACACACGGGTCGAACTTCGACCATGCCATGTGACAGATTGCTCTCAATATTGAAATGCATCGTTTACCTCTCCTTCAACATTTCTCCTATATTTAGTGTAAAAAAGGTATAAGCCGCCTGAACGGATTTTGTAAGATCAGCGTTTGCCTTGGCCTGTGACCTGTTGTTCTCAAAAACAGTTGAATTACTCGCTGGCTGACTCACAGCCCTTCCACCAAGTTTTGTTAGAATTGGTTGAACTGTTTGAAACACAGACACACACACACACACACACACACACACACACACACACACAGGTGTGCTCTCTGCTCAAAACATAACATTCTCACTCGCTCCTCGAGCGCGGGTGTAATAACAGAAACAATGGGTGCCGTAGCTTCATCCCGACAAACGATTTTATTCACCTTAGAGGAGATCTCTTCCAGTGAAGGAGCTTGTGATCTCCGTTAATCTATTCAGCACATTGACGTCCTTAATCTTTTATTCTTGCTACCACCAGACGACTGTATTCATCTTAAGGAAAGCTTCTTCAGGTGGAAGGGTTAGTCGCGTCGTCTGCCGCTTTCACCAGCCTCGCTTCATCGTAACGTCTCAAATTTCACCCTTATCAATCCCCCTTCATTGAATTTCATCCTGCTTGCGCTTACCAGCCTCTTGTCTAACTTTTTGAAATAGTGTGACACGGGGATGGAGAGAACACACACACACACACACACACACACACACACACACACACACACACACACACACACACACACACACACACACACATTAAATTTACGTTAAAAAATAAGAGCTAAAATCAAGTTTCATTCGTTTCGAAATGCCTAAACATATTGCATCTGATAAAACATTAATCAACAGAGTAAAAGCTAGACTGAGAAAGGTTATGCCAGAATCGACAGACTTTTACATGGAAGGAAAAGAACGGGAGTGTGTGAATATAACTGACAGGAGACAGCAGGGATAAAACAATAAGTACACCGTCTTAGTATAGGGGTTAAAAGAGAAATGGATGCGAGAATAATGCCTGCTAGCCACTGTAATGTCTTGCGTATTTACTTCCTATACTTTTTAACTTATTTAATCCGATGAAGTATATTAGATTTCGCTTCCTCTAAACGACGAAATCAACTCACGAAAGACTTTTCGAACAAGAGAGGTCAGATATAATCTTCACTGGCCGCATCTCTACGGGAAGCCTCTCTTAAGATTAATAATATCGTCAGGAGGTAGTACGAATACACCAATAAAATGCAACACCGGATTCAAAGGGTTAACTTGCTGTCTTCCAAATGACTGTACTCTCATCATCATCATCATCGTCGTCATCATCATCATCATCATCATCATCAACATCTTGACCGTATTTTCTACTTATACCTTGGACTAGCACATAAGCCTGATTCCGGCTATACACTGGGTTGGAAAAATGTAGAGCCAGGAATAAGGACGAACAAAAGTAGGACACCATCCTGTGCAAACTGTTGAATTTCTCGGCTCTGCTGTTACATGTTCATCGATCCATATACAAAAAATGCCCTTCATAATACCTATTGGAAAGAAAGAATTTTGTCGACTGCTTAATTTAACAGGGTGTCCAGTGCTGGTCATGCGCTTTTCCATGTGTACCAGGAACATTCTCTCTCTCTCTCTCTCTCTCTCTCTCTCTCTCTCTCTCTCTCTCTCTCTCTCTCTCTCTCTCATCCTTCCATGTCTTGCTTAGGCTGATCGTAGATTCACTCACCATATCCATCCACCATAATCATCTTGACCATGCACGCCTACCTTCCATCCAACTCGCTTATACGTATTCTTTTCACCTCTCGATTTATATTCATTCTCTGTAAGTGGCCATACACCTGAGCGCACTCTCGTCTATCTTTTGATCAGGAAAATTTCTTCGCCACATATTTCACGAATATTTCTATTCCTTATCCTGTCCAGCGTGCACAATCATTGCTTATTTAGAATAATATTTCTGCTACTGTCAGTCTTCACCTTTTACTCAAGCCATGCTAGAAGCATTCACCCATATGCTAATGAAGGCACACTGCACACTGTCTGCCACCTCAGTACTTAGTTCTCCATTCCACATCGAGGCCTTCATAGCACCGACTAATTTACTTCCTTTGGTTGCTCTGCCCTTTGACCTTCTTTCCACATCTTCCTCTGTTTTCTGTCACTACGCCAAAGTATTTTAAACTATTCAGGTTCCCATCCCGTCACCATAACATCCATAGTGAATCACCTTTCTCAGCAACCATTACTTTACTGTTACCCACATATACATTCAGACCTCGCCTCTCACACATATTCATAAACTCTAAGCAAGTCTCCAAAGCACGTGTTACCTATTAGAAATCAGCACAGTACCATTTAGACACATCACATATGAAGTTTTCCATCTCTCACCATTGATTTCCAGCTTCAATTACGTTTCGCAGCTCTTTGGTACTGTATTCATAACCTCATACTCATATTTCTGTCTTTTGTTACAGTATTCTTGATGTGTCTTGTGATCCTTCTTGGAAAGACCACAAAATTTTCTTGTAAAATCTGCATCTAAGAGGTTGGGTGTTTTGAACAGACTACATCCTTAACTTGATGCAATTCCTGACTGAATATGTGTGAAATACATAGAGCTCGTGTGTGTGAGGTGTGTGTGTGTGTGTGTAGTATTATAAATAATAATAATAATAATAATAATAATAATGATAATAATGATAACTAGAAAGCACTCAGAGAGCGCATACCTCCGCTAATATCATTGCTCTTAAAAAGGATCCGGATCCGGATCCGTGGAGATATTGTGTGGAATACATAGGATCCGGATCCGGATCCGCCCTCAAAGTTAATCATTTGTTTCTTGAACCATGGCCCACTCTTCCACATAATTTTATTGAAATTCATTGTGAACATTTGGAGGTATTATGCGGGATACATAGGATCCGGATCCGCATCCGCCCCCAAATTTAATAAATTCTCTCTTAGCCCATAGCCCACCCGTCCACAAAATTTCATTGAAATTCATTAAGAACCTTTGGATATATTGTGTGGGATACTCCGGATCCGCCTCAAAATTAAATCAATTCTTTCTTGGGCCATGGCCCACCCTTCCACAAAATTTCACTGAAATTAATTGTGAATGCTTGGAGATATTTTGCGGGATTCTCCGGATCCTGGTCCGCCCTCAAATTTAATCATTTATTTCTTGGCCCATGGCCCACAACAAAATTTCATTAAAATCCATTGTGAACTTTTGAAGATATCGTGTCGACAAACATCAAACATGAGTGAATACATGACCTCCTCCAGCGTCGCTGGTGGAGGTAATAATAATGATAATAACTAGAATTCTGAAATTGCTGAAGCAGTATTCAAAGAAAAGGGGAAAAAGAAGTGTGTGGTAATCATAGGGACATTTGTCTTTTCAGTGTAGTAGGAAAAGTGTATGGTAGGATACTTATTGACTGAGTTAGGGAAATCACAGAGGAATTAGTTGTAGAACAGGGAGGCTTTAGGAAGGGAAGAGGATGTGTAAATCAGATATTCATTCTTAGATCTTTAGTGGAAAAGTTTCTATAGAAGGGAAAGAAGTTGTATGCGGCTGAATGGATTTGGAGAAAGCATATGACAGGGTGGATAGACAAGGACTGTGGAAAGTATTATGAATATATGGAGTAGATGGGAAGTTGTTGAATGCTGTGAAGAGTATGTATGATGGTGCTAAGGCTGCAGTGCGTGTGGATGGTGAACTGAGTGAATTTTTCTCTTTGAAGGTTGGGTTGAAACAGGGATGTGTCATGTCTCCATGGTTGTTCAATCTGTACATGGATGGGGTAATAAAAGAGGTACAAGGTAGGGCAGTGGATGTTGGAGTGGCCGTGGTGAGAGAGGGTAGTGTTTGGAAACTCCTTGTACTGTTGTTTGCAGATGTTACTGTGTTGTTGAGTGAAGACGAAGGGGAGCTGCAAGTCTTGGTGGATGAGTCTGGGAGAGTGTACAGGAAATGGAATCTAAAGGTGAATGTAGGGAAAAGTAAAGTGATGGTCTTTCAGAGAGGTGAAGTCAGTGAATGTACAGTGAGGTTGGATGGTGTGGAAATGGAAAATGTGAGTACGTTTAAGTACTTGGGGAGTGTGATGAGTGGGGATGGAAGTTTGGAGGGTGAAGTGCTTGAAAGGGTACAACAAGGAAGAAAGGTTGCTGGTTCCTTGAAAGCAGTGATAAGAAACAGGGAAGTGAGCATGGAAGTGAAAAAGTTACTACATGACAGTATTGTGATACCAACTCTAACGTAGGGAAGTGAAGCTTGGACGTTGTTGAAAGGACACAAGTCAAGAATGAGAGCAGTGAAAATGAGTTATGTAACAGGAGCCTGTGGAGTCACATGGATAAACAGGCTGACAAATGAGGATATAAAGGAGCGTTGTGGTGTGGATGTGGATGTGATAGGAAGCGTTAGGAGGAACACACTGAGGTCGTTTGGCCATGTGGAGAGGATGGAGGGTGAGAGACTGACGAGGAGGGTGTATGTGAGTAAAGTGGAGGGTGGGAGAGGGAGGGGGAGGCCCAGGATGAGATGGAGGGATGGAGTGGAGAGGTATATGAGAGGGGGGGTGTGAGTTGGGAGCAGGGCAGTGAAATGGCGGGGGACAGGGCGACGTGGAGGCGATTTGTTTGTGGCCACCCCATAAGGGATTGAGGTGTCTGGCAATAGATAGATAGATAGATAGTATTCAAAGAACTCCACATTTCTGATGATAATGCCGCATTCCTGATTAGGATGACAAAAAACAAAACTACGCTTGTATATCCGATATGGTGTATAGTCTATGAACTTTATATAGTATTTTGATGGTAAGTCCAAGATGCATTAAACAGCGTGAAAAAAAATATTGATCTGTGATAATTGCTGTCATGAAATTGTAAAAAGTAGACACACTCAGGATTCTGAAAATACTTTTGTCATTGTATACCTAATATGAAGAGACTTGGTATGATTCAGATTTTTTTTATGGATTTTGACCTGTGATCTTGAGATCAAGGTCGAGGTCATTCATACAGTTTAGATAATGTTCACTTATGACGCACTACATGTCACGAGTTGGCGCGATTTTCTCTCTAAATAAACTCGTGACATTAAACTTTGGTGGGAAACTGCGAATTCTAGTGGAATCCCAGTATGTATCACTCAGTTTAACCGTCCCCGTATTTACTCAATCAGGAATGTTTTCAGGACATTTTTCACTGTTTCATAAGTGATCGTCCTTGTGCGCGATGTTAGCACATCCGCTGAGTGATATTGCGGGTGTGTATCGCTCACACTCGTTGGCCGTTAGCAAGTGCGGCTCGACAATCGCCTCTCTCTCATGATTTGAGCTCAGTCAGGATTTGAGAGTCGTGGAAGCAGGTTGGGCCCAGTGTGTAGCAGTTCCGCCATTGCCCAGTTCCTGAATTCCCACCTAGCGTGATTTGGCGAGAGGCTCAGAGTGTGCAGCGTCCTTCCTCAGCAACGACGCCCAGTCATCCACTTAGTCCACTCTCTGACCAGTATTTCTTTTCGTTTTTCCTAGGTTTAAGATTTTAGCTTTTGAGTGAGCAAGTGAGTGCGATCTCCTTATTTTGAATTCATTTTGAAACATGTAACATAAATTTATTTCATTGTAATCAATAAATTTAACAGTTCTTTTTCTCGAGCTTAATGTAATGTAAACTCATGTTTTATTTCTCCATATCAAGTTTATTCTAGTTGCAGCTCCTAGTTTGCATAAATGCTTTGCATTATTCACAACTGTTACTTAGGCCAGTCCCTTTTAATAACTTAAATCTGTTGTGCCATCTAGGAGTTAATTGCACCAGCAAGAACTTGTTTATCATTAATAGCATTACTTATTGATTGTCAGAGGTGGAGTCACTTTCTCCAGAGGGCAACAGTACTAAAAAACAGCACGTGTCAATAATTAGTCTCTGCTGTGTACTGTTGAGAAAGTTTATAAATTCTCGTCCTTAGAGAATCGGCGAAGTAAGCCGGCATAAAGTAATCATTGCTTGATTTTCACAAGTCAGTTCTTTGTCCTGTTCTCAAGTATTATTGAATAATATTCTTTAATATTGCTTATACTTAAAAACCCTGTGACACTACATTTCCACCGAGTTTGGCCAAAATTAGCCAAATACTTTCCGATTAAGTACTTTCAGGCATGAGGTGGCCATTTTGATTTTCCTCTGTATCTCAAAAAGTATTTGTTGGATCTCAGTATCAGTACCCAGGTGCACTAGTATATGTTGACAAGCACATACTGGAACGTTTGCAAAGCAATCGATTCAGTAGTTTTTGCTACACAAGAGAGCAGAAATTGAAAAAAATAACATAGAGGGTGGTAGTGCTAGGGGAAAAAATTGCCAAAAAAAAGCTTTTAACCAATATACATTGCTCGTGAAAATATACATTGCTCATGAAAATTTCAAGTCTCTATCTACCTGTGGCGGGGGGGACACAATCTGGCCGCACCATGGGGTGGTACTACTACTCCGCGGCCAGGTTGTGTTAGGAAGAATACTGTCACCATATTTCCTGCGTGTCGTAAAAGGCGACTAAAAGGGGTGGGGTGAGGGGACTAGGGACCCCCTCCTCTGTTTTTTAGTTCCTAAAAGAGACAGGCCAGAGAAAGAGATGGAGGATTGAGTTATCCCCGTACCCCGAAGATTGGGTCTACAAATGTGCGTGGATGTAGTACGATTGAGGCTAAAAGAGGGGAGATTGGGAGAATGTTTCTGAGAAGAAAGTTGGATGTGTTAGCTTTGAGTGAAACGAAGATGAAAGGGAAGGGTGAGTCTATGTTTGGAAGTGTGAATGGAAGGTTGTCAGGTGTTGATAGAGGAAGGGCAAGAGAAGGTGTGGCCTTGCTAGTGAGTCCGGAAGTACAGCAGTGTGTGATTGAATGGAAGGAGGTGTCATCGAGACTGATGTGGGTGAATGCGAAATTTGAACGTGAGTTGTGGGTGTTTGTGAGTGCACATGGGCCTGGTAGTGAAAGGGATGAAGAAGAGAGGGAGTCTTTTTGGAATGATGTTGATGAGTGTCTGCAGAGTTTTGGAGCGAATGTGAATGTAGTAATGATGGGAGATCTGAATGCCAGAGTGGGAAATGTATCAGTTGAAGGTGTAGCTGGGATGCATGGTGTGCCTGGAAGAAATGAAAATGGGGAACGAATGATAGGGATGTGTGTTGAGCGAGAGATGGTGATTGGAAATACACTGTTCGAGAAGAAAGATACTTATAAGTATACATGGGTGAGACAGGAGGGTGGAATGGTTGTGGATAAAGCATTGATGGACTATGTGGTTGTGTCTAGGAATGTAATAGGAAGATAGTTGGATGTGAGAGTTCTGAGAGGGGAGGGTGGAGGTATGTCTGACCACTACCGGGTGGAGGGAAAGTTAAGAGTAGGTAAGAGATGGGTGAGAGCTAGGAGGGTTAGGTGTGGCAGGGAGGTTTTGAAAGTGAGTGAGTTGGATAAAAGAGAGAAAATGATAGAGTATCGGGAGAAATTGAAAGATGAGTGGAACGCAGTGAAAGATCAGGAAAATGGCAGTGTGGAGGAGGAATGGCAGTTGTTTAATAGTGCTGTGGTGGGGCATGCAGAAGAGGTGTGTGGTGTGAGACGTGTGAGTGGTGGTGTAAGAAAAGGAAGTGAATGGTGGTGCGAGGAAGTAAGTATGGCTGTGGCTGAGGAGAGACGGGTATATGAAGTGTGGCTGCAGAGAAAGGATGAGGTGTCATATGAGAGGTATAAGGAAAAGAGGAATAGGGCGAGAAGGGCTGTGCATGATGCTAAAGTGGCAGCAGATGAACGGTGGGGTAGGCGACTGACTGAGAGTTTTCAACAGAATAAGAAAATGTTCTGGACGGAGGTGAAAAGGGTGCGAAAGGGAGAGTCTGGGAAGGAAGAGCGAGTAAAAGCAGAGGATGGAAGGATGTTAATTGAGATGGATGCAGTAAGGAAGAGATGGGCAGAGTATTTTGAAAGATTGTAAAATGTAGAGGAGGAAAGGCTGGCTGAGATTGTGGTGGATGGAAGGGTGCAAGGAATAAATGTGTTGGGAGTTGAATGATTCTTTGATCATGAAGGAGAAAGTGGAGAAGGCAGTAAAGGAGATGAAAACAGGGAAAGCTGCAGGTATGGATGGGTGTGCTGTGGAATGCCTGAAGGGTGGTGGAGTGACTATTGTTGACTGGTTAGTAAGATTGTTGAATGTGTGCTCTGTGCAAGATATGGTGCCAATTGACTGGGCAAGTGCTTGTGTGGTCCAGTTGTATAAAGGCAAGGGTGATAAGTATGAATATACCAGCTTTAGGGGTATAAGTCTGTTGAGTGTTGTAGGCAAGGTGTATGATAGAGTGTTAATTATGAGAGTAAGGGAGTGTACAGAGGGAGTGATTGGTGATGAGCAGTGTGGCTTTAGGAAAGGGAGGGATGCGTGGATCAGGTGTTCACTGTGAGACAAGTGTGTGAAAAGTATTTAGCAAAAGGCAAGGATGTGTTTTGGGCATCCATGGATATAGAGAAAGCATATGATAGAATTGATAGGGAGGCTTTGTGGACTGTTTTAAGATTGGATGGACTTGATGGTAGGTTACTAAAAGGGGTGAAAAGTTTTTATGTAAATAGTAGAGCATGCGTAAGAGTGGGAAATGCTGTGAGTGATTGGTTTCCCGTGAGAGTGAGGCTGCAACAGGGATGTGTGATGTCGCCTTGGTTGTTTAATATTTATATGGATGGTGTTGTAAGGGGGGTGAATGCAAGAGTTTTAGGTGGAGGTCTGAGTCTGGTGAATGTTGATGGTGGAGAGCTGCTGTTTGCGGATGATACTGCACTGGTGGCTGATTCAGAGAAGAGATTGAGACCGTTGGTAGAGGGGTTTGAAAGGGTGTGTGAAAGGAGGAAACTGAAAGTAAATGAGAATAAGAGTAAAGTGATGAAGTGTACGAGGCTGGTAGATGTTAGGGTGATGAATGTAGTTTTGAATGGTGAGTTGCTTGAGGAGGTAGAGTGTTTTAAATATTTAGGGTCACATGTTGCTGTTGATGGAAGAATAGATGCAGAAGTGAAGTTTAGAATGAATGAAGTAGGTAATGTGCTGGGAGGAATGAAAAAAGTGTTTAGATGTCGTTCACTTAGAATGGATGTAAAGAGAAGGCTGTATGAGGGTGTTGTGGTACCAACTGCGTTATATGGGGCTGAAACATAGAATGTGGGTGTAGCAGAGAGGAAAAGTTTGAATGTAAAGATGAGGTGTCTGAGGAGTATGTGTGGAGTGACACGTATGGATCGAGTGCGAAATGATGAAGTGCGAAGGAGAACTGGAGCTGTGTGGGAGATGGCTGGTAGAGTTGAGAAGAGGGTGTTGCGATGGTTTGGGCATATGGAGGGAATGGATAATGAGCGATTGGTGAAAAAGATAACTAGATCTGATGTGAGAGGTGTAAGTCTGAGAGAGAGACCACGAATAGGATGGATGGACAGTGTGAAGAGAGCGCTGGATGCGAGAGGGATGTCTGTTGAACAAGGAAGAGTGGTTGTGCGTGACAGAAATAAATGGAGAGAAATTGTGAATGAATAAGTGATGACGCAGCCCTGAGGGGATATTCTCCCGCATTTGGTCTGATCAGCTAGTCAGGTCAGGTGTGGGTAAGGGGATGGGGCTGTTATGATGTGCCAGGGGTAAACCAGCTCTGCTGTCAGGCCCTGCTGCAGATGTCACTGGTTGCACTGCACAGTTGACTCTTGTTTGGTGTGAGGCAGTGAGGATCTGTCTCTTCTCCCCTTTGGGGCTAAGATGCGAATGAATGTGTTTGAATGGATGAGTAAATTGGGAGTGTGTCATCCTGTCTCGGCTACCTCACTTTCCTTGGGGGAAGAAGCCTAGGTATATAGATAGATAGATCTCCAATGGTCTTGGAATGCCAGCCTTCTAGATATTCCCTCCCCCCAAAAAAAAAAAAAAATCTACAGTATCAGTAAGGAATCCACAGAATGTGGAGTTCTTAATAATAATTATTATATTATTATTATTATTATTACTAGAAAAGGAAATCACCATCAGCAATTTCAATAATTCACCACAAGCGATTGCTGGATCTGGTAATTTCAACGCCGTTCATGTAGTGAGGACTTCGAAGTGAAGAGTTGGTGTAGTAGCCCCCCCCCCGCCCAAGAAGAGTGTCAGACGTGTTGGGCGAAGGTGATGGGAACAAAATCCTTGCAGAGCAAAAATGGTGGAGCCCAAACTACTTCCCGTTGACCCCTGAGCAGTCTCAGAAACTACTGGCTCAAATGGGTCCATAGTTATTTCAGGCCTGCTCCCCGTCCTTGGCTATGTCCCACAAAAATTTCACGTCTGTACCTTTGGTAATTTTTGAGAATTTGCAAATAGGCTATATTTATTGGTAACTGGATTTAACTGGAAAATCAGTACTGGGAAGTGGATGATATTGGGTCATATGAAGCCGCCAGCTGGGGGACTTAGATGGCCAAATATGATGGTCGTAGCTTTGAAATTGAGCGAATATGAGCAGTTTACTTCTTCATAATGTTAAAAATAGTTATTATTAGTAGTAGTACCAGTAGCAGTACCTAACTAATGATAATAACCATCACTGGCCTCAGTACTAACAAGGCATATGGGCCTGATGGGGTCCCTCCTGTTGTTCTCAAGAACTGTGCATCTGTGCTTACACCCTGCCTAGGCAAACTCTTTCACCTTTGTCTGTCAACTTGTACCTTTCCTTCTTGCTGGAAGTTTGCTCTCATTCAGCCAGTCCCAAAGAAGGGTGACCACTCCCAACCCTCCAACTATCGTCCAATTGCTTTAACGTCCTGTATTTCAAATGTTTTCGAGTCAATTCTCAACAGAAAAATTTTAAGGCATCTTTCCTGTCACAACCTTCTTTCCGATCGTCAGTACGGGTTCCGTCAGGGACGCTCCACTGGCGATCTTCTCACCTGCCTTTCAGACTCCTGGTCATCCTCCTTTTGGGACTTTGGCGAAAGCTTTGCCATTGCACTTGACATCTCAAAGGCTTTCGATCGAGTCTGGCATAAATCTTTAATTTCCAAACTGCCCTCCTACGGTTTCTATCCTTCTATCTGTGCCTTCATCACTAGCTTCCTTTCTGGTCGTTCTATAGCCGCTGTTGTAGACGGCCATCGTTCTTCTCCTAGATCTATCAACAGTGGTGTTCCTCAGGGCTCTGTCCTATCACCAACTCTCTTCCTTTTATTCATCAATGATCTTCTAAGCTGTACATCTAACCCTATCCACTCATACACTGATGACTCCATCCTTCACCTTACCATTCGGTTCCCGCAGCGCCCATCTCATCAGTTACTTCAACAAACAAGGGATGAGGCTATGGCACACCTAATGTCTGACTTGGCTCGTATCTCTGACTGGGGTAAAAATAATATGGTTGTTTTTAATGCATCTAAGACTCAGTTCTTACACCGATCAACCCGACAAAATCTTCCACAGGTATACCCACTAATGTTTAATAATATTCAGCTTAATCCTGCATCATCCTTGAACATGCTTGGGGTTTCATTTACTCGGGACTTATCTTGGAAAGATCATATTACATCTCTTGTAAAATCTGCTTCCAAGAGATTGGGTGTGCTAAGCCGACTCCATTCTTTCTTTACCCCTGCACAATTGTTGACTCTATACAGGGGTTTTATCCACCCCTGTGTGGAGTACAACTCTCATGTGTGGGGAGGCTCCCCACATACAGCTCTTCTCAATAGGGTGGAGTCAAAGGCTTTTCGTCTCATTAACTCTCCTCCTCTTACTGACTCCCTTCAACCTCTGTCTCTTCGCCGCACTGTTGCATCTTTATCTCTTTTCTATCGCTACTTTAATGGTCACAGCTCCTCTGAACTGTCTGCTTGCATTTCTCCACCTCTACGACGGGCGCATAGCACCCGTCTGGCAGCAAACTCTCATCCCTTTTCTGTCCAGCTCTCTAATGCAAGAGTTAACCGTTACTTCCAGTCTTTCATTTATGCAACAGGTCAACTCTGGAACTGTCTCCCTCTGTCTGTATTTCCTGCTGCCTATGATCTCCAGTCTTTCAAAGGCAGTGTGTCCAGGCATCTCAAAATGATGGGATCTTGAATTTGGCTCTCCATTGTATTTTGTTTTTCTCTTGGAGGGAATTGTTACTGGGGGCTCATGGCCTTTGGTTCCTTCTTCCTCGCATAAAAAAAAAAAGTTACCTATTCTTACTGTTTAACCACAATTGGGAAGCTTCGCCATAACTGCATATGTTATGTTTAATATATACATGATCTGAAGACCGTAGGGTAACATCTTGCTTAACATCAACAAGGGATCTGAAAACAAAGGTGTCGAAGAACGCATGTGTAAATTTTACGTTTGTCTTAATAACTGGCTAACTGTATGTTTAATTGTAACTATATTGCTTCCAGATAATAAGAGGGATCACAGCTATTTATCTAGAAAGTTACAGCTGTAAAGCTTTTGCGGTTTTCTCTAAAACATGTTGCAAAGAAAAAAACTGAGCAGATTTGACTTAGGTACTTTCCACTAGGCTAAATGGCAAAATATTAGGCCAGAACCATTCAGCAAACATTTTTATCATAGGATTTCAACCAAATAGCTGTATCTTAATTAATTTCTGGGATATTTTAATTTCAAATATGCAAATTTTATAATAAAAATGAGTATATCGCCTTCAAAAATAGGTCAAGGTCATTTATATTTGGCACAAGGACTTGGGTTACCCTTGAATACTTTCATGAATAATATCATCAAGATCGAAGAAAAAAAATCTAATAATAATAATAATAATAATAACAAGAAGCTTCTCCATTTATATGGCGAAGCGTAATAATAATAATAATAATAAGAAGAAGATTGAATATATATATATATATATATATATATATATATATATATATATATATATATATATTATAAAAATAAATAATAAAATTATAATATACTGCTTACTTGAGTCTAAGCCAGATTATGAAAATACACCAGTTGAAGTACCTAATCATACGAACGGCTTGTGATACGAAGGAATTACTCTTTCTCTTCTTTATCTGTGACACAGGAAACTTCTCTTGAACACTCTAGCTGAATTTTTACCCCATTAAGGTGATCATTTAGCGTCTGTATGACAACACGCTTTATTCCCTTTCTCTCCAACGATCTAATGCAAGAGTTAACCCGTACTGTCAGTCCTACACACACACACACACACACACACACACACACACATATATATATATATATATATATATATATATATATAACAGAGTAACTCGAGAAGTCATTCTTTTTACTTATGATCTCGAGTCTTTAGATGCAATACTCACAGGCGTCTCGAAATGACCGGATCTTGAGTTTGTTTTATATTTCCTTTAAAAAGGACATTTCTTTTTCTTTTTTTACTCACTATTGGGGTTCTTCATTTGCTTACAAAAGCATCATATTGCACACATACACAAAACGCCAGTTCGCAGTATGAGATACAGGAAGAGGTCTGATGTTCAGCAAAAATTTACTGAAATATCTGGAGTATTCCAATTACTATTGATGAGTGTGTGTGGCTGGTCCATAAGATCTCAACTGGTCATCAACAAAAATGAGACACTGATGGGGACAATTACGATCCCCTCCCTAGGGCACTGAGGCTTGATCGTTACATTCAGCCACAACACGCATATTATCCGAATATTGCGCATTATGCGAGTAGTATAGTACACAATGTGAAAAATGTTAACTACCGTACTTCATTACGATGGTCTCACATTTTATTTCTTTTGTAACCGGATGACTTTATTTCGTCTTAGGAGAGCATTTTATCAGTGCCTCCAGAGCTAAATATTAGTGTATGGAGACAGCAAAAATAAAGTTATAAAGACGTCTCCTGGTTCAAGGGGTTCATTGGATAAGGATTCCCCAGAGTTAATGTCACTGATAACATTTGGAAGACCAGCCTCTTTTTTATCTCCCTTGTGAAACGTAAACATTTCGCTATTGTTACCGTCACTCCTCTCATCGTGAAGAGGTTATCACGACTCACTTTCATCCCCCCCCCAAAAAAAAAAAAAATCGTCTTGTTGGTTAGAATACAATACTGGAGTTGTCTCGATCATGGGAGGGTTAATGGGGGCTATCTCCAACCCTGCACCTCGAAAAGTCTCTCGTAAGTTGAATAAGATCGTGTAGAGGTAGAAAGATAATAAAATACACCACGGTACTGAAAGTGTAAAATACAGTAAAGGTTTCTCTCAAAATGAAAGAAATGCACAGGTGTATTGGACAGCGTACTGGATCATATTAGCCCCTTCTGTTCGATGAATTATTAATTTCATTCTTGATATCACCAGACAATCCTAGTCAACTTGGTCTAGAGATTTCGAACTGAGGCGGTTGGATATTAAGTTCATTAACCTCCTCAGTCCGATGACGTATTATTTCTTCTATTTTATTTTTGAACATAGACAGACTTTTCAAAATGGAGGAGTTAGATAATTATCGCCTTCATTAACCCCTTCACTACTAGAGTCCTGTCCTAATTTGAATAAGATATCATGTGGCAACCTGAATGAAATAAAAAGTATGGCATCGCACACGAGGCAATTGACCACTACATATTTTTTTCCCCTTAAACTGAATTAAATTGTGAGGAATATTCGCAAAAGAGGTCATCGGTTATCATTATCCAGTTCTTGCAAACCTCAGACGGGTTTATTCTGAATTTGGATAAACTTGTCGATGTGAAGAAAGTTGAAAGAGCTCCAAAAAACTCCTCCACTTTAAAAGGTCTCTCCAAAACTGAATACAATCGTCACGTCACAGCAAAAACTGAAGTATAAAAGATGCGCTCGAAATGAAGAGGCTGACAGTGGATGAGTTAGAGACAAGGATCAACAAAGAAGAAGGGTCAGGAACTGGATCCATGTTCTCCTCTCCAATACCTCCTGATGATTTTATTCAGGTGAAGAAAGACGCCTTGTACTGAAGATGTTAATGAAGCTGAATCTAACACTGACAGTTCTAAAACGCTCCCGTAGTATGGATATAAACTTGATGGGAGCCAGATTGAAATTAAAGGTTCATCATCGTCTTAAAGAGGTTAGCTAGTAATATGAGTTGCCAAGATAGATAGATAGAGAGAGAGAGAGAGAGAGAGAGAGAGAGAGAGGTATGAGAAACATGTGTTGATCAGAATATTAAGAGATGGGAGAGATCAAAGGAAAATGTGGGAAGGTAAAGAGTGGAAGAAAGGACTAGGGAAAAATGGAGTGACGAAGGGAGGAGGGAGGGAGCGAGAGACAATAGGGAGGTAGAAGGAATGGTTAGGAAGAGAGAGAGAGAGAGAGAGAGAGAGATTTGTGTGTGTGTGTGTGTGTGTGTGTGTGTGTGTGTGTGTGTGTGTGTGTGTGTGTGTGTGTGTGTGTGTGTGTGTGTGTGTGTGTGTGTACAGTCTTTTCCAAACGGTAGGTCCTTAATACTATGAGAATGATTAAGAACCAAATATTAACCTCCTGAGTCTGGGTAGCGTCCTACTTTGCGCCTGTATATTATTGCTATTACAAGACAATTTTATTCGACTCAGGGAATTCATCTGGTGCTGGAGGGGTTTATTAAGGCTGTGTCTAACTCCTCTTAAACTCCCTCCTCAGCTGAATAAAATCGTCAGACTGTGGCAGTAAAAAAAAAATGTTCCCCCTGCTGAATGGTTTCAAAAATAGGGTGTAAGTTATCTCAGGGTCACAGGGTGTGTGTTGCCCTTGACCCTGACCTCTGACCTTGAAGAATATTAGATGATTAGAAAGTCAGATATGTTAGTGAGGTTGAGCTGAGAATATTGAACGCTTGAATGACGAGCGAGTGGCTTATATGGTCCACTTCACTGGGCGTTGTGTTGACAGTTCTCCTAATTAGGTCTCCACCCAAATTGTGGAGGTCAATATTTCTTCAGTTTGTTTCTTCATTCTTCCACACGCCTTTTCAGCTTGAGGCCATTCTTGTACATCTTCACCAATGCACTTCAAATTATGTATTAGAGTCTCTTTGGCCAGTAACCTCAGACACTTTTCTCATTTTTAGACTCGTTCAAAACATTTAAGGTCAAACGTCAAACCATATAATACACAAAATTTTGACTTGTATTTATTATTTCTTAGGCATTTATAGGGTCAAACGTTAAACCACATTACACGCAAATTTTGAGGTCCTTTGTTTTTGTATAGTCATTAATCATCATGACAATTTGTACAGAAGCATATCTGTACTTCAGCCTTGTGGAGACCATTCTGCGTTCCCTTGGTAATGTGGGCATTCTTATTTTTTTTATCATCATTTGTTTTGGTTTTTTATGCAAGGAAGAAGGAACCAAAGGCTAGGAGACCTCAAATTACTCACTCCAAGAAAAAAGAAAAATAGTACAGAGAGCCAGTTTCAAGATCCCCCGTTCATTTGTTTGTGAATACTACCTGTCTTCTTTGTTGGTAACATTAACTGGTGGGGATGGTGGTGGAGGAGATGATGATGATGGTGATTATGATGAACTCGACTATGATGACAGTGATGATGAGGACAATGACAAAGACTCTGATAATGACGATGATGGCGATGACAGTGATGGCGATGAAGACGATATTGATGATGATGATGATGGATGAGAAAAACCAGGTTACTAAAACATAATTACAGACTTCCATTCTGAGTTTTCCTATGCAAGATCTCCAACTCCATGCTGGGTGAAGATCAAAGATTAAGCGACTACAATGTGGACGACTTTCCTATTTTGATCACACTACTGTACCTCCAGACTATTCTATTCAACGATTATATTCAGTTTTGAGTAGGGAATGAGTCGATTAAGCCCATATCTAAGCCCTCCTGTTCAAAGGCTCAACTGAAATAAATAAAATGGCACTGAGATATCAGAAGTCAAATACAGATGTCACAGTATTGAAGGGATTAAAATGAGAGCTCGATATCGTGGTCAGAAGAATATGCAGTGGTGAAATGCACACACACACACACACACACACACACACACACACACACACACACACACACACACACACACACACACACACACACACACACACACACACACACACACACACAATGTTCTCGGCGTCACAGGTCATTAGCGAATTATTATCTAAATCAATAACCTTTAGTAGTGTTTGTGGATGGTGATAGGGCTCTCTCTCTCTCTCTCTCTCTCTCTCTCTGGGGGTGGGCAGATCAACTCTCCAGCTGTGAACCAAATTGCGGTTGCAGTTGCTGTCACTCACTTCCTCCTCCACCTCTTCCTCCTTTCCCCCTCTCCCTCTACCTCCCTCTTCTCTCCCCCCCCTTTCCCCCCCCGTCCCGCACATCCCTTCATCCCAGCCACTACCATTCAGACAACTGCCTTTCATCCCTTACCTCCCTCCCTCTTACATTCTCTCCTTTCTTTCCTTCCCCCTCTCCTCTTCTCTTCCCCCTCTCCTATTCCCTACCTTCACCCCTGCCATTCAATCGCCCCTCCCCCTCACCCCCTCCCCTCCTTTATTTACCTTTTATGCCATCCCTTCCTGGCTTCCCCTCCCTCTCCCTTCCCCTCCACTTCCTTCCCCCTACCCCGGTGCTCATCCCCATCTCTATTAATATCATTCAGCTCATGCTTTTTTACCCCAACTTGTCCTCCCACTACGTCCTCTCCCTTCCCCCCCTCTTCCTTTCCCCCTGTCCCTTGCCCTTTCGCCTCCCTCCATACCCCTTTCCCCTACCTTTACCCGTCAGTTATTCTCCCCCATCCCCTTCCTCCCCCCATTTTCCTCATTTCTTTATCTTTCATCCCGTCTTTCTTCCCTTCCCTTCACTTGCCTCCCTTTGCCTTCTACCGTCACCCCAGTCTCTCATTCACCACCCCATCTTTATTAATTTTCCATCTTTATTATCCCGTCTTGTATTCCTCCTTCCTTCCATTACCTTTACTCCCACCTCTCAATGTCATTCTCTCAACTTCTTTTATTACCTCCGCCAAGGAGGTTATGTTTTCACCCCTGTCCGTTTGTTTGTTTGTTGGTTGGTTGGTTTGTGAGCATGATTACACAAAACTTGGTAGAAGAATGGTCTTTGTCCCAGAATACACTCCATTAAATTTTGGTGCGGATCCGGATAAAGGTGCAGACCCAGGATTTTTTTTTTTTTTCACTTTCTTTAACATTGCGAGATAGGGCGTTGACGATGGTATGCTGTCTACTGAGTCCCATTGTGGTTCCTACTTAAATCGCCTCCATCTCTCTTTCCGTCTCTCCCTCTCTTTTTCCCGCTCCTCTCATCACCTTCCTTCCTTTCCCCTCCTTCTGCCTACGGTCAGCTGCACTGCTTCCTTCCCTCCTTCTCTAATATTTATCTCCTTCACGTACTACTTTCTCCTCTCCTCCCCCCTTCATTTTTATTACCGACACCTCTCACGCGACGTTGTTCCGCCTTGCAATCAGCCCTATATTTCCCTTTCCCTCCCGTCACTCCCATTCCTTGCTTTCCCTTTCCCTCCCATTCCTCCCTTCCCTCTCTTCCCCTCCCATTCCTCCCTCTCCTTTCTTCCTCCATTTTCCTTTCCCCTTCCCTCACTCGATACCTTTCATTCAGTTCTCCTGTTCCGCTCTCTTATCCTTCTCTTCTTCCCTCTCTCCTGTCTTGCCCTCTCTTCATTAAATTCATCTAACTTCTCTTAATTATATTACAGTAGTTCAGTCCCTCCCTCCCCACTCTCTCAAACAGCTCATTTCTCTCTCTCTCTCTCTCTCTCTCTCTCTCTCTAAGTAACTTTTTCCCCCCACCTTTTTCTTACAGTTTTTCCCTACTTCCCTTTCACCCTACGTTTACGAGTCAAATCAGACGTCATAAACCGTAGACGGACTAATGGAGACAAGGACATTAAGACTCAACTCGTAAATCCATGTAGTTTGCGTAAGAAATTTTCTGGTTTAGAGGCCTATGTTCTTGCTGAAGATTACAGTATAATGGGCGTAATAGAATCGTGGCTGAACACCGATCAACGAATTTTTCTGGCAGAATGCAACATACCAGGGTACAACATTGCCAGTAGTGAGAGAAATAACAGTGCCGGGGGGTGGTCATAATTCCTAAGCCCCCTATTGATTACACTGACAGTATTTACCTCTAGTTTAGAAATAAATCCCATGGCAAAATGATATGGGGGAAATTTTTCGTCCACCAGCACAGTCCAGTAACACTGAGAGCGAAATTTACAACCAAATTACTGAAATCTATAGCACCCAAAATACTGTAATCATTTATTTTAATTTACCGGTTCCCAAATGGGGAGAGGCCCTATCTTCATACACAGGGATGGACACGTACAGACGTCGGAATAAGTTCGTTTCCTTTTCCGTGGACTAAGGTGTTTGTAACACTGCTCGATGGAGAGGTATCCCCTCCTCCTCCCTTCCTCATAGTCCCACACTCCCACCCAACCCCCCCACTTTTCTCTCCAACCCCATAACCCCACCCGGTACCCTCCACACTCTCGCTCACAGCCAGCTAGGGGTTTCTGTACTTCAAGCACCTCTCTGTTTACGTGTAGTCCGAACAACTAATAAAGGTATAGTATAGAATATATCATAAACCGAGTTAGGAAAAGGTTTACTACACTGTGAGAAAGAGAGAGAGAGAGAGAGAGAGAGAGAGAGAAACAGACAGACAGAGACAGAGAGAGAGAATATATCTGCTGTAATTGTTGCGGCAGTAGACACCTCTGTAACACACACACACACACACACACACACACACACACACACACACACACACACACACACACACACACACACACACACACAAGGAGAGAGAGAGAGAGAGAGAGAGAGAGAGAGAGAGAGAGAGAGAGAGGAGTTACAATGAAAAGTTAGGATCTTAATGACAATGCGGCCCATACCGTGGAGATAAGTCTTGTTTGCCTGGGAATGCATATCCAATTCACATTTATTCTAGGGTAAGATCCTGCCGATGAATCCCTTAAACTTCTCTACTGTAGTGTTAACAACGTCCATGGTGAGTCAGTTCCATGTGGAGCAGATCTTCCAAGTAAAAAAGTTTTCACGTAATTCTGCTGATAATTTTTTTTCATTTACAGCTTCCAACCATGGTTGTGTGCCGAGTCCGTGTTAAGAGTAAGCAACTTTGCATGTAATGATTGTGAAACCCATTCAGATTTTAAACACTTTAATGAGCTGACCTCGTAATCTGCTAGTTGCTACTAAAAAAGTCCCACAGTCCTCAGTCGAACCTGATACCTTAGTCTCCTGAACTCCTTTTTTTAAGTCGACGTATGTCTTTTTCAAGCGACCAAAATTCCACAGCAACTCAGGAAGTGGCCGTGTTAAGGAGATATAGACTGTGAGAACAATCTCTTTATTCCTAGAGAGAGAGAGAGAGAGAGAGAGAGAGAGAGAGAGAGTAAAATGATGTAAGATGGGGAAAAGAAAGAGAGGTGGAAGGAAGAGTGAGAAGGAAAGGAGGGGAAGAAGAGAATACTGCAAGAGAGAGAGAGAGAGTGAGACTTGGAATGGTAAGAACATTCAGGAGAAATACTGATAAAAAAATTGAGTGAGAGAAGAAATTGAAGCAGAGAGGAAGCAAACACGCAGGTGAAAAAATGGAACAATGTTATAGGAGTGGCACAGGGACGGAAGCACACACACACACACACACACACACACACACACACACACACACACACACACACACACACACACACACACACACACACACACACACACACACACACACACACACACACACACACACACACACACACACACACTTTCTGAATATTTGTCTACCTATCTGTCTGTACCTGTCTGTGTACTGCCTCCCCCCCTCTCTCTGGATCCTTTGTCTCATCCCCAGTTTCCTTTCCCCTCCTTCCCCTTCCTTTATAGCTATTTGCTCAGTCCCTACCTTCCTCCCTCTCTCTTTCCTTTCCTTCGTCTCTCTCCCCCTCTGTCACTCCTTCCTTACCTCACGCATCTTTTCTTTCTCCCTCCCTGTGTCACAACTTTGTCATACTTTTTTCATCAGTCACATATCTTACCTTTTTTTCTCCGTTACTCTTTCCCAATTTCTTTTCTTGTATTAAATCCATTTCCTTCACTGCTTTCTTCCCCCAGTAATAACTGCATGCTCTTTTTCTCTCTCCTCTCTCCGGCTTTCCCTATCACCCGAAATCTCTTCTTTCATTCCGCTCTTCCCACTGTCTTTCCCTCCCTCCCTCCCTCTTCCTCCCCTTTTCTTCCTTTCTTAACATCCCCCTTCTCTTTCTTGCCCCCCAAATTAACCTATTTTCTTCCCACCCTTAATCTTTACTTTCTATCCGCAAAGTTCTCTGTTCCTCTCCCTCCCTTTTTACTAGAATGTTACATTCGTTCTACTCAGCCTCAGTACTTTCGTCTTTTCGATTTATTTCTTTCCCTGCGTCCTTGCCAGAATAACACACTTTCTTCCTCCTCCCTGTTACTTTGCCCCCTTTTCTAATTTTTGTCATTGTCGTTCTCAGTATTCCGTTTCGTAGCTCTCTTTCCCACTTTCTCCTTTTGTTATCCCTATTTCTATGTTTGCTCCATTCTCCTTTTCTCTCAGCTGTCTCCCCTTTTGTCTCTACTTCCTTGACACCCGGTATTTCTATTCACATCTCCTTTTTTTCTTTCCCTTTCACACTGCTGGCATCTCATTTCCTCTCTCACTGTCTCTTCACTCTCTGTTTCTTTTCTTAACTCTCGTTGTTCTCTCCTTGCCTCTCCCCTTCTTTTTTTTTCTCCGTAACTGTCCTCTCATTTCTCATTTTTCCACTTGCTCTCCCTCTCCGCAAGTCACTCCCAGTGTTTTAACTCTCTCTCTCTCTCTCTCTCTCTCTCTCTCTCTCTCACAGTGTAGTAAACCTTTTCCTAACTTGGTTTATGATATATACTGTACTATTCCTTTATTAGTTGTTCGGACTATACGTAATTAGAGAGGTGCTTGAAGTACAGAAACCCCTAGCTGGCTGTGAGCGAGCGTGTGGAGGGTATCGGGTGGGGTTATGGGGTCGGAGAGAAAAGTAGGGGGGTTGGGCGGGAGTGTGGGACTATGAGGAAGGGAGGAGGAGGGGATAGCTCTCCATCGAGCAGTGTTACAAACACCTTAGTCCACGGTAAAGGAAACGAACTTTTTCCGACGTCTGTACATCAACTTGGAAAAAGCTCACCGCATCAGCTCGTAAGCTGTCCAGCACGAGGAGGTAGCCAATTAAATCTGGTTTTGGAGACATGGGAAAACTTAGGAAGTAATGTTCTGGTAGGAGAAGAGTTTAGTACTAGTGGCCATCTTATGGTCACATTCAATCTTAAACTCAGTGACAACAATGTCAAGGCTAGCTATGGGAAAGTACCCAACTACAAGAGAGCGGATTTTAAAAAATTAAAGGATATTATTGATTCAAGTGATTGGAATTCCATTATTCGAATAGCAGATGTTACTGAAGCATGGCTATTATTCACAGATATTCCCAGTAAAGCAGCCGGGTTATACATTCCAATGCACGCTATATGGCCAGCCAAAAAATGTTAAACCCAAATGGTGGAATAGGGATATTAAGCAATGCCTATATGCCACAAAATTTGCATACAAAAATTAGATTGCCACAAAGAATCAAACTGATGAAAATGAATATGATGCTCTTCTTTATAAAGCAAAAAATAATGATAAGGGAAAGCTTGAAAAACTTTGAAGCCCATGTTGCCCGTATAAGTAAATTCAACCCTAAAGAATTCCTCAGGTGCATCAGAAACAAGACGGTAATATTACCAACAGTTGGCCCACTAGTCACAGATAATGGAAAGTACCGTATACCGAAGATGAAACAGAGATGGCTAAAATTCTCAACAGTTTCATTGCATCCGTATTTACAGTTGAAAATATAAATCCATTTCTCCAGATGTTCATGTTGGCTTAGAAGAGAGTAACATTACTGTTAATGAGAATTGTGTACAATTTGCCAGTGGTATACTTAAAGTGAATAAAACACAGGGCCAGATAAAATATTTCTGTGTTCTGAAGAAAGCAGTGAATGAAATATCAAAGTCATTAGCTGAGCTACTCAATAAATGACTAAGAAATAGTAAAGTGCCTCACAAGTGGAAACTAGCCAAATGTTACTCCGATTTTCAAAAAAGGAAACAAATCACAACCAGAAAATTATCGACCATTGAGCTTAAATTCGACGGCGTGCAAGTTGTTGGAAACTGTATTTAGGGACAAGTTTGTTAAGCACTTGGAAATAAATAATCTCATCAGAGAGTCATAACAACGTTTTCTGAATAGCTTCTCTTGCCTTATGAATCTCTCGGATTTCTTCCATGATATATTCATTATATATGATGAGATCAGATCCTTTGACATTGTCTGTCTCGATGTTCAAAAAGCATTTGATAAAGTTCCCCATAAAAGACTACTCCAGAAACTGAAGGCACATGGCTTTAGAGGCAATGTGCTCGGGTGGATCAATAATTGGCATACAGGACGTAAACAGAGGGTCGTAATAAAAGGTAAAGAATCAGACTAGAAAGATGTTGCAAGTGCAGTTCTACAGGGCTCACCATTGGGTCCTGTTCTCATTTTAATAAATAGAGTAATAGAGTATAAAGGATATCGATCAGGGTTTATTATGTAAAATATCCAAATTTGCTAATGAATCTAAAGTTGGAAACAGAACAGAAACATCGTTACAGAGGCAGGCAGTTCAGAGTGGCCTCGATTGACTGTCTTTTGGGCCCAAGCATGAAATATGGACTTCATTATTAGTACATGCAAAGTGCTAAACATAGGAAGTAGAAAAAAAAATCCCGTTACCCAATGAACAGCATTATACTAGATAATGTCAGTCATGAAAAAGCCTTAGAAATTTTTGTAACAATCATAAACCAAGCAAACGCTGTACTGATACTGTTAAGAAAACCAACAAAATAACCAGATTCACTGGTAGAGCATTTGAACATAAATCAGAATATATCACCATCTCCTAGTATCCCCAGTGTCCAGTTCTGATCACCATATTACAAAAAAGACAGAGAAACTTGAGAGAGAACAACGAAGGGTGACAGAGATGATAATTAGATTGAGGCATAAACCATACTAGGAGCGTTTACAAGCACTGAATCTCTTTACCTTAACTAAACGCAGGTTACGAGGAGATTTCATTCAGGTGTCCAAAATATTCAAAGGACGTGATGAAACGGCTATCAATAACTACTTAGCAGTTTATCACTCGAATTATACAAGAGGCAATGGGCATAAAATTATCAGCAGACGATTCCAGTTACACGAGGCTAAGACTCTCTTCTTTAACAGAGCTGTAAATATAAGAAACAAATTGCCCTCTACTGTAATAAGCATTGATACAGTTCTGACCTTTAAAAATCGCTTGGATAAGTATGTCTTCTAACCCCCAGCTAAGAATGTTCACTGCTGAACAGTTCATTTCTGCGGTATATATATAGTTTTTTGCAGAGCTTGGAGGATACAACCTCAGAACAACGTCGATAAATATTTTTGACTTAATGTTACTTTCCTTTTCAGGTAGATAGTGTAGAGTAAGATTTCTTTTCCCTCTTTTTATCCTATGAAATTTCCATGACAGTTCTTCTGCCAGCCTCGCCTGGAGGGTTTGGTGGGTGGGAAGGAGCCTTCCTGCTTTTCTATCCTTGTCTTTAACTGATAGAATTGTTTTGTATGTTATAACCTTCCTTATACCAAACAGTCATGAAAGGACCAACGGGTCAGTTGCTGTTTAATTTCCTTTGTACTCCCTTGTCATCTCTCTCCACTCCTCCTCCCCCCTCCTCCTCTTCCTCCATCTCTTTCCTTTTACCTTGTCACCTAGTGCTATTCACTCCTCATTTCATCTCTCCTCTGCCACACTCTTCACCCTCTTCCATCTCTCCATCTCCCCCTCCCCATCCTTTACCTTTGCCCTAAGCCACTCACTCAAATCATCCCTCCTCTCCCATCACCTGTTTTCCCCATTTGTCCTTTTCTTCCTTCTTCCACCCCTTTCCTCACCATCCTGTCACCTCTATATTTTTCTTCTCCCATTTCCATCACTCCGCCTCCCCCTCTTATCCCATTACTCCTTCCATTTCCATTCATTTCCTATTGCTTTGCTTTCATTTCCTTCCCTTCACTTTCCATTCCAATCTGTTCTCCATTTTATATCATTCTATTTCATTCCAACCCTTCCGTTCCCTTTCCTTTATCTTTCCTTTCATTTTCCCGTCACCCCTCTACTTCCCTGCCCTTCATCTCTTCCTCTTCACCTTCTCATCACATCACCTCCTTCCCTTCCCTTTCCCTTCCCCCTGCACTCAACCTGACCCATCTATCTACCCCTCCTTTCCTGACGTCCCTTCTCCACCCCCTCCCTTCCCCTGCACCTTCCCTACACCTTCCCATACGTAATACCCTCACAGCCCCGAATAAGCAATAAATCAATCTGTGACGTCAACAAACTCTTCAGCCAATTACAACATTCATTAGCTCTTCACCCATCACGTCACACATCCATCAGTGACGACATAACATTTTGAGCCAATCACAGGTAAGCAGCACTTTGACACCGCTTGTCCTGTATTCTGCTTGGTGCTTAGGTTTAATGACGTCAGAGAAAACTTAGTGATTGGCTGGGTGTTGTTACGTCACGTTATTGGGAGTCTCTGATTGGCTTCCACTTGTGACATCAGATTATAGACAGACTGGGAAAGTTTAACAAGGTCGATGGAGGAAACGGAGAGAGAGAGAGAGAGAGAGAGAGAGAGTGTGTGTGTGTGTGTGTGTGTGAGAGAGAGAGAGGGAGGGAGGGAGAGCGCGCGCGCGTGTGTGCGTGCGTGCGTGCGTGCTTGTGTCTCACAAGAACTTTGTAGGTTCTTGTAGAGATGTTTTGTAGATCAGTTATACATATATTAGACTTGTGGACGAGCGGTTGTTATACTTGAGTAATTTTGTAAGTAGATAATCTTCGTTCCCTTTTTGTCATACAATGACAGGAGAGGTAAAGAAATGTATGGGACTATTTTTATTTGTCTTGGAAATATTAACAAAGTCTCTCACACACGAGTGAAGTATAAGCAGAGTCCCGCGAGCTACCTCCTGTCTCTCTCTCTCTCTCTCTCTCTCTCTCTCTCTCTATTCCATGTTGCTCGGCTCTTCTCCCTACTACCTGTCGGTTCTATAGCTTGTCTCCTTCTGAGCTCTGCTTCCATGTTTAGCATTGCTCGATTCTCACAGACACAATACCTTCTCATCATCTGACTTGCTGCTTCTATCTGTCTGTCTGTTTATCTATTTATCTATCTATCTATTATGATTTGTAATTATAATATGGAGTCCTGACATTGCTCGGCCACGCTGCTGAAGGTCCTCCGACAGCAATCATTATTGACATATGCTAATCTGTTAGTACATAATATTGATTATAATATTGTATACATATAATATTCATGTTAATAATGTACTGATCCAGTAATATTACATTTTAAAGAAGTTGTATACATAATTGAACAAATGCAATGGTTGTTGTATGACATTTTGTAAGAGATATATGTATAACAGACATACGTATATAATTGTGCAATGGTAATACTGTTAGGTTATTACATTACATATTGAGTTAGCCCTTTAGTAATGTCTAATATTTCACCTAACTTGTATGATGATTCTGGTAATACAGAATTGTGGTAAAATTTTATGATTTTACATAATTTTGTAGTAACATTGTGGTAATACATAACTGTAACATTGTGAATTGTTACATAATTGTATTGTAATTGTTACATTGTAGTAACATTGTAGTAATACATAATTGTAACATTTTATGAATTGTTAAATAATATTGTGGTAATGCATAATTGTGTTGGCCTTATAATTGTAGTTACATTTTGTTAATGCAATTGTTACATAATTGTGTTGGCCTTATAATTGTAGTTACATTTTGTTAATGCAATTGTTACATAATTGTGTTGGCCTTATAATTGTAGTTACATCTTGTTAATGCAACTGTTACATAATTGTGTTGGCCTTATAACTGTAGTTACATCTTGTTAATGCAACTGTTACATAATTGTGTTGGCCTTATAATTGTAGTTACATTTTGTTAATGCAACTGTTACATAATTGTAGCAAGTGTAATATAATGCAATCGTTTGTCGTTACATAATTGTTACATATCGTTTGTATCTACATAATTGTAATAATTGCAGTCCTGACGTGTGTGTGTGTGTGTGTGTGTGTGTGTGTGTGTGTGTGTGTGTGTGTGTGTGTGAGGGAGAGAGAAAGAGAGCAGTGAAAGAGAGGATAATAGAAGAAAAGGGTAATATGTCATGCGGAGATGAATGCTTGAATGGTGCTCTCTCT
>NC_137056.1:13369222-13404222 GCF_032717465.1 Coenobita brevimanus | reverse complement strand
GAAATGATCCCCATCAACCTACACTTATGACATCCTTTTAATATTTGTCTTGCAACCACAAGAGGATTTCATACATTTAAGGAGACCTGTCTTCGGATTAGTAACAGTCCTCATACTCTGTAACCCTTTCAGTACCACAATTTTTTATTTTTTTTTTTCCTTTACCGCAAAACAATTTTATTCAACTTATGAGAGACCTGCCGAAGTGATGAGGTTAGAGGTCTCCAGTAACTTCAGTGCTATTACGTCTTCTATTCTGCCCTGCAACTAGTCAGTGATTTTAATAATCCACTGGAGAACGGAATGGAATAAGTCATCACGAATATCATCAGACCAATGATGTACTTTAAAGTAATGCTTACTACCAGTACACAGTTAAATTAAACTTACGAAGGACTCCTGGTACACTCGTTTTACTTTAACTTGATCTAAACTGCGGTCTCTCCATCCTGAATGCTGACTTGTAACAACAGATTGACACTAGATAATGATGAAGAACTGCAATGAAAAATATATGTAGAAGTACTGCTGTCCTTTCTTACCACTGAGCTGGGTGAAATAAGCTGCAAACTAACGAAAATCTGGGCCAGGTTAGAGTAGAAAGAGTATAGTGAAGGTGCTGATGAAGGCTGTATCTAACCCGTCTAGTTTGAAAGGCCTCTCCTAAGCTAAATGAAATTGTCTGGAGATGGGAAGAATATAATAACGAAACTCTCCTCTGACTGAAGACGTTAGCTTTCCATACCATGACGTCTTGCATTTTATTCTACTCTTACCAGACGATTTTATTCAGATGTGGATTGGTGTCTCTTTGTGAACGGCAAATACTAACAAGCAGAAACTTTTTTTTTTTTTTCAATCTAGAGCGTGAGCGGGAGATTGACTATACTATACCCACTTTAAACTGGCCTAAAATTGCTTTCTTTTCTGAATGTTGAGCAGTAACACGGTACCAAGAGATCACCATTAAAATTTGGTACAAGTCACAAAGGCATGTTATGGAAAGAATGGTTAGCTGTAGAATTGCCTTATACAGCCAGTGAACTGTAACACCATATTATGGTGCTGGTCACGAAGCATTTCAATGGAGAGAATGTAGAGCCGTAGCGCTGTATTATTCTGCCACTGAGCCACGGGAAATGAGCCACAAAAGGACGAAAATATCCACCAAGTTGCAAGTGGACGAACTATAGCAGAGTGTTTGAAAGTAGGGTCGTTGGAAGAAGAGGTGGGCCAAGAACGAGGTTAGAGGAACATGAGGGTGGTAGGGAAGATTAGCCTGAAGGATGTATAGTGAGTGGGATGGTTGAAAGAAAGAATGAGGTGGAGAAACAAGGTCGTGGGACAGATTAACCTGGAGGATTTTGTGTACATAGAGCTGAAAGAAGGAGAAATTGACCAAGTGTTGATATGGAGAAAATACTGTGTCAAGGGAGTAACTAGTCAGGAAGGCTTCTGAAAGTGAGCTGGCTGAAAGAGGCAGGGGAGAGACCAAGATCGAGGTGTAAGAAAATGATGAGGAAATGTATGAGGGAGGGTGGTGTTCTGGGGAGAGAGTCCGGTGGAATTCCTTGAAGGCAGTGGAGGAAATGTGGATGGAACTGGAGAGAAAGTGAAGAAATAGTGTAAATATCATAGAGATGGAACGTAACTGGAGAAGAAGAAAGGGGAACTGGAGAGAAAGTAGAGGAAAACTGGACGGAATTGATGAGACTAGAAGAGAAACTAAAGACAGTGGAGGTAAACTGGTGGAAACTGGAAAGAGAACTGGAGGGCAGATGAAAGGAAACTGAAGGGAAACAGGAGAAAATTTGGAAAGAAAATTAAGGAAAATAGAGGGAATATGGAGGAATACTGGAGGGAACTTGAAGGACGGAAAAATAAATGAATACAAAATGTGCGAAAACTGGAGGGGAAACCAGAAGGAAACTGGAGATACAATGGAAGGAAAGTCGAATGATGCTGGAGGAAAACGAGAAGGCATACTTAATAGAAAAAGGAGGAAATATAGAAGAGAATATGGAGAAAAAAGTGTAGGGAGAGAGTAAAAGTGTAAAAAAGTCTTACAGTGGACTTCAAGAAATGCGTGAGACGACCCTCAGTGAAGGAGCAGACTTGGAGGGAGGCTTGGAGGGATCTTGGAGTGGTTTGAAAGAGAACTAGGAGGAGTTTTGAAGAAGGACTTAACGGGTCTTGGAAGGAGGCTGTTTGGGTCATGTAGGGGGACTTGGAGAATCATTAATGGGGACTTAACGGGTCTTGGAGGGGGAAATATGGGTCTTGGGGGATATAACGGGTCTTGGAGGGGGAAATAGGGGTCTTGGGGGATATAATGGGTCTTGAAGGGGTACCTATCGAGTCTTGGAGGGGGACTTAAAGGGTCTTGGAGGGGGACTTAAAAGGTCTTGGAAAGGGACTTACCTAGTTTTGAAGAGGGACTTAAGGGGTCTTGGTGGAAGAAGTAATGGGTCTTGGAGGGGGGACATAAAGGTGTTTTGGTGCGCTGGAATATTGAAATCTTGAAGGGGAACTGGATGAGTCTTGGAGGGAGACTTAATGGATCTAAGAGGTGGACATAAGGGGTACAGGGACTTCAGGGTTCTTGGAGGGGGGACTTGGAGGATCATGGATGCTGACTAGAAAGTGACTTGGAAGGGAACATGAGGTGTCTTGGAAGGGGCTTGAAGGGGAACTTGAAGAGATATTGAATGGTCTTAGGAGGGGCTGAAGGGGTCTTGTAGGGGATTCTGAGGGGTCTTAGAGGGGTCTTCTAAAGGGACTTGAGGGGTCTTGGAGGGGGACTTGAGGGGTCTTCGAGGGGAACTTGAGGGGTCTTGGAAAGGGACATGAGAGGCCTTGGAGGGATTTTGGAGGGGGTCTTGAGGGGTCTTGGAGGGATTTTGGAGAGGGACTTGAGGGGTCTTGACGGGATTTTGGAGCGGGACTTGAATTGTCTTGCAGGGGGACTTGACGAACTTGGGGTGGTACTTGAGGAGCCTTGGACGAGGATTCGGGGTGGATTTGGAGGGGTCATGGAGCGGATAAAGAGGGGATTTGAGGGAGATTTGGAGGGTAGTAACGGAGGGGCTGTATGGGGGCGTGGAGGGAGTCTGGATCTCTCTCTCTCTCTCTCTCTCTCTCTCTCTCTCTCTCACTATGTGTGTGTATTAGTCTATCTATCCGTCTGTCTGTCTGTTTATCTGTCTATCTGTCTTTGTTTCTGTCTCTGTTTATATGTTTACGTATGTCTCTATCTATCCGTCTGTTATGTACGTATGTACTGTATATAAGTATGTATTTTTCTATCTGACCGTCTCTCTATCTATCGATTTTCTCTCTCTCTCTCTCTCTCTCGTGTCAGGGTCGTAAGAGGTATTGAAGAGGACGGCAAGGGAGGGTAGGAGAGGGGGAATGCTCAAGGATTTCAGATGTAAACAAAGACAATTGCGTTATCTGCTCCGCCCTGTTTAGCATAAGGGAAGGGAGGCGCCACACAGAGAGAGAGAGAGAGTGGAGGAAACAAGAGGAAGCAGTGCAGATGGGTGGGAGGGGAAAGAGAATTCATATATATATATATATATATATATATATATATATTAAGATAGATAGGAATGTTGGAAGAGAGGAGAGGAGGAGTGTGGAGTGAGGAAGTAAAAAGACAGATGAAGATGAGACGGGAAGAGTAATGGAGGAGTGGAAATGAGACGAGTTTTTCATCCTGGTAACCAGCTTAAATATCACTGCTTCGTTTAACAATACCTTATTAAACTTTGACACAGTTTCCAGACGATGTAGATGGACTATTTACCACAATTGTACAAATACAGGAAGAAAGGAAGGGGGGAAGGACGGAAGAATGGAAGAACGAGAAGGAGGGAGGAATTAAGAAATGAAAGTATGTAGGGAAGAGAAAATGACATGGAAAGAGAGGTCGGGGCACAAGAATGACACGGAAAGGAGTGGAGGAAAAATTAAGGGATAGAGAGGAGAGGACTGATAAAGGAAAGCAGACGTGAAGAAGGGGCACATATAATGATGGGGAAAGGAAGCAGGGAAGTGAGATGAGTGAGGATGGAAAAAAAAACGAGTAAAGAATAAATATGAAAGAACAGATTGGAAGAAAAATGAAGAGGAGAGAAGGGAAGAAAGAGGAGGAGGAAAGGGAGAATGAAGTGAACGAAACGGAGGGAGAAAAGAACAGGAAAGAAGAAGAGGGGGAGGGAAAGAGAGAACAAAAGGAAAAAAATGAAAAGGGGGAAGGAGACGAGGAAAAGAGAAAACGAAAGCAAAGGAAAGAAGGAAGAGGAGGGAGGGAGAGAAGGGAAGGAGAAGAGGGTATGAGATTGAAAGAAAAGGAAGGAAGAGAACGGAAGGAGAGGAAATAGGAAAAGAAAAGGACGGAGGAATAGCAAGGGGGGGGGGGAGAAGAGGAAATAGGGACGAATGAGTAGAAAGGAAAGGATTAAGGGAAGAATGCAAAAGAAGGAAGGATGCAGAGAAAAAGTAAGAGAGAGAGAAGAGGGGAGGGAGGGACTGAAAGATTGACTGATTTTACTTCCCATCTAATTCCTCCCACGCAGAGAGAGAGAGAGAGAGAGACTTTCACACCGTATTTTCACTATCCTTCTGTGTCCCTCTAGAAGGCTAATCAAGTTCCCTCCAAATTTCTCAAAGTTCGTTCCACAATCCCTTCATGTCTTCTCTAAATATCCACATCACCCTAGAGCTGACTTCCCCCTCCACCATTCCCTCTCTCCATGTCCACCCGGACAGCCACTCGAGAACGACAATGATATCTACCATCAAACTGTTGAAATCTCTTGTACCCAGAGTACCGTAAACTTTGCAAATTTTCATTTGCCCGTTCTCATCGGGGAGAGTCCCTATCCTTGCGGACGAAGTTAAACCTGTATACAAACTGCAGGAAAGTTCATTGCATAAGTTAGTAAATTATCCAGCAAGTGGAGCATAAACCTTAGGTCTTGTTCTGGCCACAGCTGAAAATTTTGTGCGTGACGTTATGACAGGAGAAGAACTTAGTACAAGCAATCCTCGTATAGTCATACAATTTTACAATTAGTGAAGGCAGTGTCATGGCCAGTTTTGAGAAAATTTCCGACGAAAGGAGAGCTAAAAAAAAAAAAATGAAAAAAGATACTAATGAGGCATGAAAAATTTTCACAGTTGCCCTTAATACAGCAGTCAAGCTATATATGACAGTGAGCAACAGAAGGCTTGAGGGAAATATTAAACCAAAATGATGGAACTCTGGTATCAAACACTGCCTGTTAAAACAAATGCACACAGAAACATAATGCCACAAGGAATCAAACTGATCAGAAAGCCAAAAAATTTTCAAAGAACAAGAAGAGGTGACAAGGCACAGCAAACCCGTCCCCGGCAGTCATTTCAGTGCTGACGTATAAGCACAACAGGATGTCTAGTCAAAGATGTCACATACTAAATTTGGGGTAAATCGGGATATATATATATATATATATATATATATATATATATATATATATATGGTTTGGTTATATGGTTACCACCCAGCGTTGTAAATGGTTCCTTGGCTTACAGGAAACCATTTGGCTTGTCACTTAATGCAAAGCCACCTGTGAAGGAAAGGAAGGCAATAAGAAGTGACAGGAAAGATGGGAGAAATAGGAAGAGAGGAGGACAGACACAGAAAAAGAATGATAAAGGTGAAGGAAGAAGTAGGCAGCACTACATCAAGTGAGTGGATGATGGTCGCCACAACCTACCACCACTGTGTTGCAAAAAAAGATATGGAGAAATTCTAGAGCGTGCAGTAAAGGGTGACAAAAATTATACCTTCATTGAGAAAGACACACTGTGAGCAACGTTTAGAAGAGCTGAATCTGTTACGTAACATAAACCCACACTCGAGAGGTTTTACAAGTATACAAAACAGTCAGAGGATATGATAAATGGTTATCGAAAATACAGTTCACAACAGATCGGTCCAATCATATTAGAGGTAATGGTCATATAATTATTAGCAAGCATTTCCACTGACCTGAACCTGAGCACTTCTTCAGTAGAGTAGTAAATGTAGGGGACAAAGCTACCTTCTAATGTGGTAAGCTGTGATATTCTGTAGTACTAACATTTTAAAAAATGCTTGGATAAGTATTTGTCTTCTAATCCCCAATTAAACATGTTCATCGCTGAATAGTAGAGTAACACGTTTCTAAATTATGATGTGTTGCAGTATAAGACTTAAAGGGCATATCGGTAATGCAAAACAACATTGACATATTCTTTATATTGACTAGATGTGTTTCCCTTGCCGGCAAGTGTTTCCTTTGCAGGTCAAATTTGTGCTGAGTATGATTTTCTTTTATACTTTCCCTTGAAATTTTGCGTGACAGCTTTTTTATGCATGAGAGTCCATCTCACTATTTCTTGACGGCATCGACTGGAGGGTTAAGTAGGTAGGTGGGGAGGGTAGCCTTCCTGCTTTTCTGTCCTTGGCTTTGACTCTTAGAATAGTTTCGTTAGTTATGACATCCTATAAAGAACAGCTTCGGAAGGACCATTAGGTTTGTTGCTGTTTGCTTTCCTCGGTACTCTGTAATCATATGTCCTCCTCCATCCCTACATGTCCCTCTCCAATTCCCTTTTCAGTGCTGTCTGGAGGACAACTCAGATCCCCTCAAAGTTTCTGTCATTGCGCTTCATTTTTTTCCCTTCCCGTTTTCTCCAATTAGGTGACATGTTCTCATCAGACTCCCTCCAAGACCCCTCTGAGTCCCCCCTCTAAACCCCAGGTCACCTTTCAAGACCACACCAAGTCTCTTTCCAGGACATTTCTGAGTCCCCCTCGAATACTCCTCTCCCTCCGAGACCCCTCAAAATCCTTCTCCAGCATCCTCAAGTCCCTCTCCAAATCCTATTCCAAATCCTTTTTTGGGGCCTTTCAAGTCTCCCACTAAGTCCTCCTCCCAGTTCCCGCCAAGTCTCCTAAGTCTTCGTCCAAGACCCTTCGGTTCTTCCTCGATTTCCCCGAGTTTCCCTGTAAGTATCCCTCCTGGACCTCCTAAGTTTCCCTCCATTATCTCCTCCAAGTTTTCCTCTAAGATTCCTTCAAGAGTCCCTTCAATCCCCTCCAAATCTCCCTCAAAGACCCCCTGAGCCCCTCTCCAAGTTCTCCTCAAAGACTTCTTTACTGACCGTTGCCTCTCTTCACTTTCTATCTCGTTTCCTCCGTTTTTTCCCCACTTTCTCTCCTTGACTTCCTCTGTTTTCTCTCCGGTATGCTTTTCAGTTTTCCTCCAGTTTCCCTCAATTCGGACATTATATTATTAGTTTCTCTCCAGTTCTACTCCAGATCCTTCCATTTTCTCTCCATTTTCCCATTCACTCTCTCACGAGTTTTCCTTCAGTTTCCTCCACTCTCTCTCCCATTCCTCCTCCAGTCCTTCCACTTCCCTTCAGTTTTCCTCAACTCTCTCTCTCTCTCTCTCTCTCTCTCTCTCTTCCTTTCTTTTCATTTTGTCCTTGAATTTCTGTCCAGTTTCCCTCCATCTAATTATAATTTACTTCCACTTTCTCTCCAGTTTCCCCTCCACTTTCCTCACTTTTCTCACCAGTTTCCCCTCCACTCTTCTTCACTTTCTCTCCAGTTTCCCTTCCACTCTCCTCAACTTTCTCTCCAGTTCCCCTCAACTCTCCTTCACTTTCTCTCCAGTTTCCCCTCCACTCTCCTCCGCTTTCTCTCCAGTTTCCCCTCCACGTTCCTCCACTTTCTCTCCAGTTTCACTTCTGTTTCCCCTCCACTTTTCCAGTTTTCCCTCTACTTTCCCGTCGATTGTCTTCTTAGTTTTCCTCTGTTTCCTTCCCCGACCTCCACTTTCTCTTCAATTCTTCCTGTTCCCTCCACTCTCCCTCCTGTATTTATAATTTTCCTCCACTTTCCCTCCAGTCACTCCAGTTTCCCTCCTGTCACTCCAGTTTTCCTCCACTTTCCCCCCAGTCACTCCAGTTTTCCATGACTTTCTCTTCAGTCACTCCAGTTTTCCATGACTTTCCCTCCAGTCACTCCAGTTTTCCATGACTTTCCCTCCAGTCACTCCAGTTTTCCTTCACTTTCTCTCCAGTCACTCCAGTTTTCCTTCACTTTCTCTCCAATCACTCCAGTTTTCCTTCACTTTCCCTCCAGTCACTCCGGTTTTCCTCCACTTTCCCTCCAGTCACTCCAGTTTTCCTCCACATTCTCTCCAGTCACTCCAGCTTTCCTTCACTTTCCCTCCAGTCACTTCAGTTTTCCTCCACTTTCCCTCCAGTTTTCCTTCACATTCTCTCCAGTCACTCCAGTTATCCTTCATTTTCCCTCCAGTCACACCAGTTTTCCTCCACTTTCCCTCCAGTCACTCCAGTTTTACTTCACTTTCTCTCCAGTCACTCCAACTTTGCTCCACTTTCCCCCCAGTCACTCCAGTTTTCCTCCAGTTTCCTTCTAGTCACTCCAGTTTTCCTCCACTTTCCCTCCAGTCACTCCAGTTTTCCTCCATCACTCCAGTTTTCCTCCACTTTCCCTCCAGTCACTCCAGTTTTCTTTCTCTTTCCCTCCACTTTCCCTCCATTCACTCCAGTTTTCCTCCACTTTCCCTCCAGTCCTTCCACTTCTCTCCACTCTCCCTCTATCGTACCTATTGCTCTCTTCCACATTCATTCCATTTCCTCTTCAGTTTCCTCCACTTTCTCTCCATGGTATTTAGAGTTTTCCTCCACCTTCTCTCCGGTTTCCCTCCATTCCTTTTTTATTGTCCCTCCAGTTTCTCTCCAGTTCTCCTCTAGTCCCTCCACTTTTTCCACTTTGTTTCCAGTCTTCCTCCAGTCAGTACAGTTTCCCTTCATTTTCTCTCCAGTTTTCCTCCACTTTTCCTCCAGTTTTCCCCACTTTCTATCCATTTTCCCTCCATTCCTTTCACATTCCTTCCCTTTCTCTCCACTGTTCCCCCTAGATTCCCTCCTTTTCCTACCATCTTTCCTCCAGTCTCTCCACTTTCCTTCAGATTCTCTCCACTCTCTCCATTTATATCTCCATTTGGTCCAGTTTCCTCCACTGTTTCCTCCTACTCTTTCCAAGCTTCTCTCCTGCTTTTTTCTTCTACTCCAGTTTCCCTCCAACTTTCCTCCAGTTCCCTCCATTGCTCTCCTAATTTCCCTCCAGCTTTCCTCCAAATTTCCTTCTCTCTTTCCATTAGTACTCTAGCTTTCTTCCCACATTTTTCCTCTCCACTTTCTCTCTTCAGTTTTCCTCCAGTTTCCTCCAGTTTTCTTCTAATTCCCTTCATTTCTTGTCTAGTTTTCCTCCAATGCTTCTGTAGTTTCCCTCCTGTCCCTACCTTTCTCTCCAATTTTCCTCCAGTTTTCCTCCATTGTCTTTTTAATTTCCCTCCAGTTTTCCTCCAGTTTCCTCCATCGTCTTTCTAATTTCCCTCTAGTTCCTCCTCTTTTCCTCTCCTATCCTCACAGTTCCTTCCACTTTCCCTCGAGTTCCCTCTATTTTTCCTCCACTTTCTCTTCAGTTTCCTCCATTTCCCCTCCAGTTTCCTCTAATTGCCCCCCAAATTTTCCCACTTTCCCCCAGTCCCCTGACACTCTACCTCCTATGTCTCAGTTCCCTCCACTTTCCCCCTCCAGTTTCCTCCAGTGTTCCTCCAATCCTCTCACCTTTGCCCCTATTCCTCTCTCTCTCTCTCTCTCTCTCTCTCTTCAATTTTGCTTCGCTTTCTTTCCACTTTCCCTCCAATGTTCCCTCAGTTTCCTCCACTTTCCACCCAGTTTCCTCCAGCTCGCGGCCTCTGTCTTGTCAATAAGGAGTTTAGACAGGACGACATTACACTGATTCTCTCTCTCTCTCTCTCTCTCTCTCTCTCTCTCTCTCTCTCTCTCTCTCTCTCTCTCTCTCTCTCTCTCTCTGTGCGTTTGTGTGTGTGTGTGTGTGTGTGTGTGTGTGCAATCTGAAAGGAGAGAGACACTGATTTCGCATTCATATTTCTCCCTTTCACTTTGAGCACTGACAAACAGCCATATCCCTCCCGAGTCACACAAAGGAATTTTACCCCTTCGGTTCAGTCACATCTTTGTCGCCCGCCTTTAGCAAGACGAGGTGATATAGCTTTTGTCGGTGTATGTGTGTGTGTATGTGTGTGTGTGTGTGTGTGTGTGTGTGTGTGTGTGTGTGTGTGTGTGTGTGTGTGTGTTGCCAAGGTATTTCGAAAAGTTACGGACGAATTTTCACCAAACCATCAGGACAGAGCAACTATATGGATGTGCAGAAGCCAATTATTTTTGGTGAAGATTTGATCAAAGTCGACCTAATGCCATCCTCTATACATTTTTATCCGTTCCCGCCCAGGAGGGGATAGAGGATGGGTATTGTTTTCACTTGGTTTGTCTGTTTCTTCGTTTGTTTGTTTGTCTGTCTGTCTGTTAACAACTTTAAGCGAAAACTACTGCTGCGATTTTCACGCAAATTACAGGGATGATGACCTTCTGATCACGTGATAAAATTTTAGGCCAAACTGGCCCAAGGCCTAGGCTGTAGACCCCAAAATGTAAAAAAGCAGAGACAGGTAAAAATAGTTTTTTCGCCATAACTCCTTTCAAATTCGTCATATCGACATGAAACCAAAACCTAAAGGTGTATTTTTCAAATCTGCATCCTTTAACATGCATCATTACATCAAGTGGTTCCCCCCCCCCCCCAGTTAGCAGCAGGGGGTCATTGTCAGACGGGTTGGGCCTAAAGTTTCAGATTGGCATTAAATCGTCAGTTTTCATCCGATTTACTCCAAATTTGATGTGAGATCCTTGACTAGATATCCTGTTGTGTTTATAGTTAGCACTGAAATGACCGCCGGGGACGGTTTTGCTGTGCCTTGGCATCTCTTCTTGTTTAATATGGATTGGCTGTTTTGTGAAATGCAGTGACTAAAATCCGTAGAGTTTTGATATTTGTTTCAAATTTGGTTTGTAGGTAACTTGCACCTTAGCCAGCAACATATTTTGGCAGGCGATTAGCATTTGGCCCCCCATTGCTTTTATTTCATTCTTGTTGTGAGGTTGCTTCCACCACAAGAAATTAATTTACCTAGCTAAGGTGAGACTTGACAGACTAACAAGGAAAATATTCAGATAGTTACCTAGACTATGACAGGTCAGACGTCGTTTATACTTCGCTGCGGTGCTGATGTGGATAAGGTAAGAAGCATTACGAGAAACTAGCTCATAAACCCGTCTCCAGCTACACCCCTCAGGGGTCATTCCTCCACCCACATATTTCTCCATGGATCTCTTATCACTCCTCCTACCTGTTTTTCCCCATGGTCCTATTTTCCCCTTGGAAGTATTTTCCCCCATCGACCTTTTTCACACATGAAGAACTTACTCTCACCCATGAACCTATTTCCCCATGGACATGTCTCTCCAAATCAGCCTTATTGCCCTTTATAGACTATGCCCATAAACCTATTTTTACTATGGACTTTTTTTTCTCTCTTGGAAAAACACTGAATTCCCACAAGGACCTATTGCATCCCATGGATATACTTCCACCAGGAACCTTTATACCCATTGGACTCATGTTTTCACTTAGGCCCATTTTCTCACAAGGACATAGTCTTCCATGGACCTGTTTTCCCACCTGGACCTGTTCCAACCATGGACCAATTTCCCCATGGACCTATTCCAATATGGACCTGTTTTCACCCATCCAACTACCCTCCCACCAGTCAGCTCATATACAGTACCTACTCATACACCCACTGTGGTGAGTCCAACTCCTGCCTTGTCCTACAGTAAATAACAAATCCATTCACCCACCCACATACCCACCTTGCCTGTCCATCCATCCCACCCCACCGACTCTGCCCACCCTTCTTGTCCACCGACCACCCACTGACCTGCAACCAACCACCCTGCTCACCTCACCTACTCCACCCACCCAACCACCTACTTTGCCCATCCCATGTACGCCACCTACCCACCCACCCACCTCCTCATCTTTCCACCCACTCATTCGAGAGAGAGAGAGAGAGAGAGAGAGAGAGAGAGAGAGAGAGAGAGAGAGAGAGAGAGAGAGAGAGAGAGAGAGAGGCTTTTATTGTATATATATTTGAGATGGTTGTGTCTATGAGGAGGATGGAGAATAAGGAAGAAACCAAGTGAGTGTATGGAGTTAGATGGAGGAGGGGAGGGGGAGGGGGAAATTAAGGATTAGATTGGAAGAATGGATGAAAACGTATATGATGGGGTTTGTGAGATGGAGAGAGGGCAGCCAGATGGCAGAGGATAGGGACTGTGGTCACCTCTGCGGTATTAAGGCGTCTTGAAGACAAATAGTCAGACCTTTCCGACTTCATTTTTTTTTTTTTTTTTTTTTAATAACAGAACGGAGGAAGGAATAACAATTGAATAAAAAAAAAATAATCCATACACCAGATTACTGGTGTCCTCTCTTCATAAAATATCTGTAACAGTTAGACTTGAACAGTTGTGGGTTGAAATTTGGAGGGAATCATCTCTGGGGAAGCTAGTTCCAGAGAGATGCAGTTCGGGGAATGAAAGAATTCTGATAGGCAGAAGTTCTGCAATATGGCTGTGTGACATTCCAGTCATGAGCGCTACCAGATGCCCGTGTAGCACGAGGGAATGCATGGAGAGGTGGCACCATTGACGCAGCTTCGTCTGAGCATTTGCCATAAAAATATCTGTAAAATAATGCAAGGGAGGTAACATTCCTTCTTACTTGCAGGGGAGGTAGTTTATTTGTAATGGCAGGGTTGTTAATGATTCTAACAGCTTTGTTCTGAATTTTGTCTAGTTGTTTTAATGCAACCTCTCCACATCCATTCCACAAGGGTGAGCAATATTCAAGCTGAGTTGTACGTGTGAGTAAGTTTGGGATTCATATTAAATGCAGGGAATATTGTTTTAGTCGTCTGACATCAAGCGATTTTATTTAGTTGAGAAGTGTTGTAATGAAGGGTTTAATAATTGTCAGAATATTTAATGCAGCGGACAGACGTCATTTGCTTTTTGTTCATGCCCATCGCGGACTATTTTAGTCACTTTACCAGAGACTTTTCGAACGAAAATAATGTGAAGTAGCCTTCTTTAACTCCTCCAGTACGAAGGGCCTGACCTAAGGGGCTGAAGAAATCATCTGGAGGCAACATGAATAAAATTTAAATGTAAATCATCAAAAGGAATGGGTCAAACATTTAATTACAAGGACGTCGTTTTATTCTTGCTGCCACCTACGATTTTATTCGGCTTTGGAGAAATCTCTTATTTTATTCTTGCTGCCTTTAGACAGTTTTTTTCCACTTACGAGAGGCGTTTCGTAGTGCAGATTTAAATATTATATGCAGTTACCACCGCCAAACTCTTTCATTCAGTCGCCTGGGAGGCGGTTATACATTCAAGGATTTAATATTTATAACTCTTAAGCACGAAAATGCATTTACTTATTACATGCCTGCCGTCTAGGATGATTTTAAATGATCTAGAAAAGAGTTCTTGTACTGACAGAATGAGTGAGGGTTATATCTAACCTCCCCAGTTCCAAGCATCTCTGTTAAGCAAACTCATCTAGAAATAGAAAGAAAAAATGCAAAAAACATTCTTAAGCCGATTGGGTTAAATACAGATGGTAGTTATTAACTATTTAACTCTCCCTGTCTCCTATACTCACTGAGATATGTAAATCGTCTGCCGTTACCTAGAAATGAATATCATAATTGCTCCGACCATCAGGGGTAAGTTGTAGCAGCATTTAAGATAATATTTTCGCAAGGTTTGCTGGAGCAGACTACTAGAGTTGTTCCAGTAATGAGCAGGTTAATGGCGACAGCAGTTTCCAGGCTCATATGATTCGCTCTAAGATGAATGTAATCATTACGCGTTAGCTAAAATTAAATGCTCGAATTGTGCAGACCATGAGAGGGTTAGCGTATGAGACGCTAATCCATTTTCTCATGGTTTTAGGAGGCTTCTTGGCACCTTATCATAACCAGTTTAGTCCTGCTTTGTCGATATTAACCCCTCCGTGGCTGGGACAAATTTAGTATTACATTCCTGTTAAAGATACACGACTTTATTCTGTTGAGTGAGTTATGGGTCTGAGATTATTAACATTGTCATTTATAACACTCCTATGGTCGTGACAACTTTGGTATTTCATTATGGATAACGCCAGAGAGCATTATTCTGCAGAGAGCGAGTCACGAGAGGTTGAAGTATGAAAAGATTTAAACTAGTATGAGAAAACAATACAAGATGCGGGATGGCAATGTACCAGAAACCATGGGAACAAGGTCAATGCAGTAAAATTACATGTAATCTCATCCCTACATCTTGATTTACTTTTCACGGTATACTTCTGTGTACTGCATGATTGGCTGATAGTCATACCAGTATGATAACACTTTTCGGGTATACTTATGCTGCACTTTTAGGGCACGTACTGAAAAAAAAAAAAAAAAAAAAAGCGAGGGGGTGGTATTATATACTGTATAGTTATACTGACGACCTTGTTTCGATGGTTTAAGGCTCACTGTCATTCCCATACTTGCGTACATTTATTGGACAGCTCCATGCTGCCCTTATTGTTAGTCGCGTTTTCTTTCTTTGTTTCTTGCATTCTTTCTTTCTTGTTTAATTGTGGCAGGCACGTCTACCCTTCAGAATTAACTGATTCCAACCAACTTGAACACGATGACCAGCCTATGGCCTAGGTGTGTCTGCAAGGTTTTGGTTGCTAGGCAACTACTCATTGCCTTCCAACGGCCGAAAACGCGCTTTTTACATACTTTTCACTTTTCGAGCTGTATAAGCCTTACTAATGGGCGTAGAAAGCTCTGGCTTCTTTAGGTGTTATCTTGAAGTCATTCCTTATCAGAAGTGTACCATCCATTTTTCCCCTCCCTCCCCTAGTTTATAAGTGGCAACCCTGCGAAGATTGGCCTTAGCGACCCTAGCAACCAGCACCAGTTTTAAAAAATGCCCCCCTAGTTTCCCAGCAGCTCAATGGAAGTGAATGAAAGTTTGCATGGTTATAGACATTGACTAGTCCTATAACTTCCTATTATACATCTGTGTGCTACATTGGCCAGGTCTGGGGTCAAAGGTCTTCAAATGCAAAGACAGTGAAAATAGCTATAATCATGACTATGCTCGCACGAAATGCTAAAGCTTTGAAGATTTTTAAGCCAGTGCCATGATTCTTGGGTGGAATGTTGCACTGGAGTACCTCCAATAAAAAATGATATTTAGTGTTGAAACTCACTTCCAGTCGCTGGCAGTGCCACCTAGAAGTTGTACCTCTGGTTGACCAGTATGCAAATTTCAAGTTCCCTAGCTCCACACTCCACAGGGGGTGGATGGAATCGAATGAAACTTTGCTCACTTATAGTTGTTAATGAGTACTACAAATGTGTTTCATTCATGCATGACCTGTGTATGCCAGGTCAGAGGTCAAAGGTCATCAAGTGCAGAAATATGAAAAGCACTAAAATTATGACTTTGCTCGCACAATATGCTAAGGCTCCGAAGATTATTAAGCGAGGACTATGATTCATGCGTGGAATGTTGCACTGGAGTACCTCCATATAGAAATGACTTTTAGTGTTGAAACTCACTTCCGGTTACTGACAAAGCTAAGTCTGCCCAGAAATGACCATCATCACCTATCGGCTTGTTCTTGTAATCATTTGGCCAGTTCCTTGCTGCCCTTATTGTTAGTCACGTTTTCTTTCTTGTATTCTTGTATTCTTGTATACTTTCTTGTTTCATTGTGCCAGGCGCTTACACCCTTCAGAATGAACCAGTTCTGACCAAACTTGGGCACAATGACCAGCCTATGACCTAGTTGTGTGCACAAGGTCATGGTTGCTAGGCAATTACTCGTTGCCTAGCAACAGCCGAAAACCCACTTTTTTGTACTTTTCATGTTTTGAGCTATAGAACCATTACTGATGGGCGAAGAAAGCTCTGATTTCTTTAGGCATAATCTTACAGTCATTCCCTATCAGATGTGTGCCATCCATTTTTCCCCTCTTTCCTCTAGCTTTTGAGTGGCAACTCTGCGAAGATTGACCTCAGTATCCCTGGCAACCAGTGCTAGTTCTCAATAGTTCCCCCCTAATTCCCCAGTGGCCAAGTGGATTTGAATAAAAGTTTGCATGCTTATAGACAATGACTAGTACTATAACTTTCTGTTGTACACCTATGTGCTACATTGGCTAGGTCGGGGGACAAAGGTCATCAAATGCAAAAACGGTGACAGTATCTAAAATCACGACTATGCTCATGCGAAATGCTAAGGCTGTGAAGATTATTAAGCCAGGGCCATGATTCTTGGTTGGAGTGTTGCACTGGAGTACCTCCATACAAAAATGGCATTTAATGTCGAAACTCAGTTCTACTCGCTGGCAGCACCACCTACAAGTTGTACCTCTGGTGGGCCATTACGCGAATTTCAAGTTCCCTAGCTCCACAAGGGGTGGATGGAATCAAAAGAAACTTTACTTGCTTATAGACGGTATTATGTACTACAAGTGTGCTTCGTACATGCATGACCTATATCCGTCAGGTCATGGGTCCAAGGTCATTGAGTGCAGAAAATAATTATGAAAAGCACTTAAATTGCAAACTTCCTCACATAAAATGCTAAGGCTCCAAAGATTATTAAGCCAGGGCCACGATTCTTGGGTGGATTGTTGCTCTGGAGTACTTTCACATAGAAATGACTTTTAGTGTCGAAACTCACTTCCAGTTGCTGACAAAGCTTGGTCTACTTAGAGCTGGCCATTGTCACCTAGCAGCTTGTCTTGTTTAATTATGGTAGGCACTTCTGCCCATCAGAATTAACCAATTCTGACCAAACCTGGAAACAATGACCAGCCTGTGACCTAGTTGTCCCTGCAAGGTTTTGACTGCTAGGCAACTACTCATTGCCTTCCAACAGCCAAAAAACCGCTTTTATCGTACTTTTCATGTTTTGAACTGTACCGTAGAAGCATTACTAATGGACGTAGAAAGTTCTGACTTCTTCAGGCGTAATCTTGAGGTCATTGTCTATCGGAAGTGTTCCATCCATTTTTCCCATCTCTCCTCTAGCCTTCTAGTGGCAACCCTGAGAAGATTGGCTTCAGCATCCCTGGCAACCCATGCCAGTAAAAAAAAAAAAAAATACTGTAATTCCCAGCAGCTCGGTGGAATAGAATGAAAGTTTGCATGCTTATAGACATTGACTAGTACTACACCTTTCTATGTAAACTTCTGTGCTACATTGGCCAGGTCAGGGGTGAAAGGTCATCAGATGCAAAAGTGGTGACAATAGCTAAAATTATGACTATGCTCACGCAAAATGCTAGGATTCCACAGATTATTAACCCCTATGTGCCGGTTAACATGTTATGCTGTAACAATTTGGGGTGCGGAGGAACACCTGTTGACTTGTATAGATGCAAGCGTCTTCCTGCCACCCTTTAAACCTACGACCATTTTCTATGACAGTCATAGGATAGGTAGGTACCCAAGACACCTCATTGACACATGGCTGTCTGTACACAGCATGACTCTGGTAGAGTGTAGAATGATGCCTTCCTCATCCTCCTCATCCAATGGCACTCATCCATGCGCACGGCCGATTGCATCATCGACCCCCACGAAAGTTCTGCTCTTACCGTCGGGGAAAGGGCTCAGTGACTGAGCAAGTGTGTGGGAAATTGTAAATAGTAAACAAGTATGCACAATTTTTTTCTTTTTATACATAAGTGAAATGTAAGATATAAGTTATATTTAGTAAGTGTTATGAAATAAGTATTTTATATTAAGTTTTACTAGTACATTACAGTGAGAGTTATTGTTTGTGGTTATTTGTGAAACAGTGATTGGAAATACCTTGAGTATCCCTATCTGATACAATGAAAGAAAACCACGAGTGCACGCGTGAGAAAGAAAATGACCTGGTTGGCTGTAATTAAATTTGTTCCCTCATTGCTCAGAAAATAATGGTGAATATGTGAGAATTAGTGTATCTTTGATGTGAAGTACAAAAGATGTAAGTTGTGTATAACATTAGTAATATTTTCAAGGTGCCCCTGCTTAGTACAAATTAGTCACAATTTCCGTACAAGTAATTACTTCATACTCAACCATACTGCGTGAAACAGCCAGAGCATTTACTTCTCAAAGTGCAATTACCCGTAATCATGATGTCAAGTGCAAATATAAGTGCCTTAGTGGAGGGAAATTATTATAATTGACACAAGAAGTGAATACAGAAAATCAAAAAGCTATTGTTTTCCCACACACCTATGGGGCATAATGACACTATGAAACGGGCAGAAAACTCTATGGGGAGCCACACGAACAGGGTGATGACTCATCCTTACGACGGTGAGTAAGGAAAAGTCAAAGAATGAGTGGAAAATTCCCAGGGGCCAGGGAGTGTTATAATCACCACTCCAGTCAGTGCTGTCAGTACTAGCCAGCGAGTCCAAGGTCACTGGCAGTGGCGCGCACTCGGATAAGCCCGCCAGAACATGGAAAACTATTCATCTTTAACTTATTCTTATCGACGGAACCAACTGGAGACAAGGGAATACTTTCATTTGATGGAGGAAGAGTTGGTGAGTCTTATGTATCTTTATTTTTTCCCTAGCAATTATAGTTTGGCAGCTATCAGGATTTGAAGTAAGGGTAATTTTTTTCCAAAATCATGGAAATTCCCCGTAGGGAGGAGTGGGCGACGTTGGAAAACCCCTGGCGTGTAGGGGTTAAACCAGGGCCATGATTCTTGGACGGAATGTTGCACTGGAGTACCTCTATACAAAAATGGCATTTAGTGTCGAAACTCATTTCCAGTTGCTGGCAGTGCCACCTAGAATTTATACCTCTGGTAGGCCATTACACGAATTTCAAGTTTCCTAGCTCCACAGTGGGTGGGTGGAATCGAATTATACTTTGCATGCTTATAGACTTTAATGAGTACTACAAATGCACTTCGTACATGCATGACCTGTATCTGCCAGGTCAGGGGTCAAAGGTCAAGTGCAGAAAATATGAAAAGTGCTAAAATTATGACTGCTCATGCAAAATGCTAAGGCACTGAAAATTATTAAGCCAGGCCTTGATTCATGGGTGGAATGTTGCACTAGAGTACCTCCATATAGAAATGACTTTTAGTGTTGAAACTCACCTCCGGCCATTGACAAAGCTTGGTCCACTTAGAGCTGGCACCCAGCAGCTTGTTTTTTTTTTTTTTTTTTTTTTTTTAATACTTGTTATAATGATTTTTAAAGTCTCTTGGTAAGAAAGCTCTGTAGATTTCCGTAAATATCTCAGCTTAAGAACGTCCTAGTACTGATGGGATTGACGAAGTCTCTGACTAACCCACTCCAGTTCGAAAATACTTGAGCTGTATAAAATTTTCTGGAGAAAACAACAAGCAATAACGGAGCAGAACGCCCACGTCTTGCGATCGGTAGATGACCGAAATTTTTGCCTGGCTGTGTGACATTGAGCTTTCACTGGTTGCTCTCAGTCTTGAAATACTTCATCCTTTCGTTACCATGAACCCCTCCACTACATTTGGTTCAAACTTGATCAAAAGTGCTTAAGCTGACATTGCCCTGTGACCTTGGTTTTCGTCCTGTTGTTGGCAAAACTGAATAATTTAATCTATGGCTGTTCCCCAATCGTTGTATCCAGTTTTACGTCAAAATGAATAACAACTTTTTTAGAAGGACTGAAAGTTTGACAGTGTCCTGAGACCTTAATTTTTGACCAATTGTTCTCAAAATTTAAACAGTTTACCTTTTGTCACCCTTCACCATTCTACCAGATTCTGTCAAAATCAGGTCAAAGCTGTAAAAGTTGACCTATCCCGACCTATTACTATCTGTCTTTTTTCGGGCAATATCTATCGTGCTTTTGACCCAGTGGAAAATGAAAATCCCCTTTGAAAAAAAAAAAAAAAAAAAAAAAAAACAAGGTGATTGACTTTGCCATTTTAGAGGTAGAGGGGTCTAAGAAAGACGAAGAAAGAAAAGTAAACAAGAAGAATATGGAGGAATTGATATTTTATGTTGATTGTGTTTTAGCATGTTAGCGTTATGTATTGTTACTTTTGGAGATGTTCTAGGTAAAACAAGCGTGAAGGTTAAGGCTGCAATAGACGTTTAAAGAAATAAAATGCCTCCGTGTTTGAAAGTAATGAAGGAATATATCTGCTAAGGTATCAAATGATAAATGTATAGATAAACCCAGTGAAATTACAGCATGACCAGTGTTGCCAATAGAATTTTAATTTACTCCTTGATTCTTACAATTAAGATGTACATAGTTGCGGGTGGCCGGTACAGTATATTTTAACTCAGTGTAGGACTAATGTCAGGTGACTGCACTAACCACCAGTTCAGATGATTCCCTTTAACTCAAGGAGCACCTTACAATGCCGGGTGGTAATCGTGTAATCAACTAATGGACGCTTATAGACCCAACTGGTTAAAGTGCTCCAGCTGATTGTGGTTTATTGCTAACATGATGTCGATGTCGCTCAAAGGGGAGTCAGTGGTTAGGCAAAGAGTCACAAGCTCCTAAACTATTGATAAGGAAATTAAGGACTGGATGATGTATGGATTAATGGTCTTTCACATTATGTCTGAAGCTGAAGAATGGACTTCTTAAATGGGTAGATGGATAACTGGATGGATGAAATGATGTAAAGAATCAGTTATATAATGAATAAGTAGATTGATGACCTGATAGTTAAAGGAAGGTGTTACAGTTCAGCTTAATAGTGATTACTGGTGTGTGTGTGTGTGAGAGAGAGAGAGAGAGAGAGAGAGAGAGAGAGATCTTCAGCACGTTTAAAAACAGCAGTTATTTGACGTGAAATCTTGGAAGTAATTAAACAGAAAGTCGACAATTGAACACACTGATAACGATAGACGATACATATATATGGAAAGGCAGATAGAGATAGATCGATAAGTAAATGAATGAGCATATATATATATATATATATATATATATATATATATATATATATATATATATATATATATATATATATATGGAGCCTCTGTGGTACAGTGGTACAGTGTGCATTTCGTACACTGGTGAACCAAGGTTCGCGCCCCATCAGCTAGGGTAATAAACTTTGGGAGGGTTCACCCGGCCACGTACTGCATTGGCGGACACAAGGGGTGCTGTGGTTGAACCAGTATCGCTTACTATAAAGTATGCTTGCACCCAGTCTGCTTGCGTGGGCCGATTACACTTGGTTCACAGACTACACACACACCCAAAGCCACGGCTGATGATGATATATATATATATATATATATTTTCCTGGTGACCTCAAATGACTGACCAATGACCTCAATTGACGTCGGAGGTCAACCTCACATAGCCTGTGTCTGAACCGGTGGTCATGTGAGTCTCCATGCCAAAAATTGGGCTACTGGGGTACCCAGCATTGCCCGCAACAAAAAGGCGAACACTCTGCTGGTGACCTCAAATGACCCAGATCTGAATTTTGACCGCCCAAAACCATCCATGGGTCACCCTGATTCAGAATATACAGTATATGGGTCTGGGGGTCTCTGGCCCTTGGTTTGGGCATGATTGAAGCACAAACAAACAAAAAACAATGCGGCTCTTTTATGTCCCACATATGTAACCTGATGATGGCCACCTGAGGTGTCCGAAAATTCGGAGAAATACATCGAGAGTATATATATATATATATATATATATATATATATATATATATATATATATATATATATATATATATATATATATATATATATATATATATATATATATATATATATATATATATATATATATATATATATATATAGATGAAGCCTGTGTGGTACAGTGGTAAAGTGTGCGTTTTGGTACACTAAAGAACGAGGGTTCGTGCCCCACAAGGGTAATAAACTTTGGGAGCGTTCTTCAGGCCACGTACTGCTTTAGCGGACATAAAGAGTGCTATGGTTGAACCAGTGTCGCATACTATAAAGTATGCTTGCACCCGGTCGGCTTGTGCGGGCTGATTACACTTGGTTCACAGACAACACACATACATCCAAAGCCACTCCAACACTACAGTTACACTTACAAACACTTCTCACCCTACATATAATTTCTACCAGACAGCCTAAGCCACTTGGTTGACATATATTGGCTGTATCATCCCCACTTCGGTCGGGATCGGCCGGTCCTGCAGTGGACACTCAAACGGCTGATCAGATGAGATGCTATATATATATATATATATATATATATATATATATATATATTTATATCTATCTATATATATATATTTATCTATCTATCTATCTATCTATCTATCTATATATATATATATATATATATATATACGCAGAAAAGAGGAAAATGTAATTCAGCTCGAAGACAGCAACTACCTATTTTACTACAAAGGAAGATAAAATTAAAGAGTTAGTGGTGTAGCATTTGTAATTAACAGAAATCTTGCAGACAACATTGTTAAATTCAGCAGTGTATCTGACAGGGCAGCATGGATTGAAATTAGAATATGCAAACAATACACCCTGAAAGTAATACAAGTATATGCACCGACTTCCCAAAGCTCAGATGAAGAAACAGAAACATTCTATGACGACATCTCCCATGTTATAGAAGATGAAAAGACCATATATACAGTAGTATGCTCATGGGAGACTTCAATACAAAAGTTGGGAAATCAATAAATGGAAAAGCATGTATGGGAAAATTTGGAGTGGGAGAAAGGAATGAAAGAGGAGAAATGATGGTAGACTTTGCTGAAATGTATAACATGAGAATAACGAACACATTCTTTCACAAAAGAACAGGGAGAAAATGGACCTGGAGAAATCCAAATGGAAAATTAAAGAGTGAATTCGACTTCATTATAGCAGATAAAAATAACACGATCATATCACGATTATCAACAAGATAAATATTGAAAGTGACAATAGAATTGTGGGTTACACAGCCGAATTCAATTTCAAAAGTGAAAGAAAGGAGACGATTAAAGGTAAAAATATTTGGTCAATAAATGTAAGCGAAAACAAAGCAGCTTTTCAGTTAGAAATAACGAACAAATTTCAGGTTCTAAGTAATGTCGAGTGTGACTCTGATGAGTTCAATGATAGACTAACCAAAGTGCTAAGAAAATCAGCGGGGTTAGTAAGGAAAGCTAATACTACCAAAACCAGCAAGTATTCAGAAGAGACATGAGTTCATGAAAAGAAGAAAGGGAATGGAAGTAATAACAAAGAAAGCTGATATAGAACGAGCAGAATTAAATAAGCTTATAAACAAAAGACAGAGAGAAGAAAAAAGAAACATGGACCAGATCAAAGAAACCATAAAAAAAGGAAAAAGTCTGAAACAGATCCGAAATTATACGGCACTAGGAAAGCAAATCATATCACTAAAAAACAAACGCGGTGAGGTCATTAAATGCAGAGATAAGATAATGAAGAGGGTTGAAGAATCTTACAAAGAACTGTATGCATCAAAGACAATAGTACCAATAGCTAACTTTTCAGTTGAGACAAGTGAAATGCCGGAGGTAACACTAGACGAAGTAAACATTGCTCTTGACAATATGAAAAGAAGGAAGGCCCCAAATGAAGATGGAATAGTACCAGATTTACTGTCGGATGCAGGAGTAGAGGTACAAAACAGGCTTGCCCATTTATTTGCTCAGTGTATTAAAAAGAAGAAAATTCCCTCAACATGGTGTGATTCAATGATTATTTTACTTTACAAAAAAATGCGATTCAAAAGATCTTCGTAACTGTAGACCCATTAGCATATTATCAGTTTATATACAAATTCATCACTAAAGTCCTTACGAACAGAATAACAACTAATTTGGAAGAAAACCAGCCTCGTGAACAGGCAAGATTTCGAATCGAGTATTCGACTACTGATCATCTACACACAATGAATCAGCTATATAATCGATAAAACTACAGAATATCATAAACCACTGTAGTTAAGTTTTGTTGACTACGAAAAGGCTTTCGACTTAGTGGAACACATAGCAATTATGAATTCATTGCGTGAACAAGGAGTCAGTGAGAACATGGTATAACTGCTCGAAAACATAATGAGGGAATTGCTACAGTTAAATTACATAAGGACTCAGAAAAAAATAAGACTGAGAAGGGCGTGCGTCAGAGAGATACAGTTTTACCAAAATTATTTACAGCATGCCTAGAAAGCATTTTCAGAGTGTTAGACTTGGAAAACAAAGGAGTAAACGTAGATGGAAGTAAGCTAAACCATTTAAGATTTGCAAATGACATTGTCCTAATTTCAGAAGTTGCAGAGATATTTCAAGAAATATTAAATGACCTGAACAGAGAAAGTTTCAGAGTTGGGCTAAAGATGAACCGGAGTGAAACTAATGTTTAATCCAAATACACCAAAGAGTGTCTCCCAAAAAAGCGAAGAAATTCTCGAAGAAGTCGAGGAATACAATTACTGGGGCAAATACTAAAATAACGAAAGACCATGATAACGAAATAAAATGACGCATTACAAATGGATAGAAAGCTTTAGGTAAACATAGAGACATCATGAAAAGTAGCTTGCCAATAATCATGAAACGAAAAGTATATAACGGATGTGTAATTCCAGCCATGACGTATGGTTGTATTACATGGAAACTGACAAAATCGATGGAAAATCAACTAATCCGTTCTCAGAGGGCAATGGAAAGGTCATTCTTGAGAATACCTTTAAGAGACAAGAAAAGATCAGCTTGGGTGAGAGAGCAGACTAAAGTCAAAAACATTATAGAAGTTATAAAAGAACAGAAATGGAGGTAGACAGGTCATGTAGCAAGAACAAGGGATACCCAATGGAGCAAGACGCAGACTGACTGGACTCCAAGAGATAGTATATGTAGCAGAAAAAGGACAGACAGAAGGTGCATAGATGAGATAGAGAAGTTTGCAGGGAAAACATGGCAGAGATTGGCTCAGCCAAGGAATTCGTGGAGAAGGTTGGGAGAGGCCTTTGTTCAGCAGTGGACTTGTAATGGCTGCTGCTGCTGCTGCTGCTGATGATATATATATTTATATCTATATATATATATTTATATCTATATATATATATTTATATCTATCTATCTATCTACCTATCTATCTATCTATCTATCTATCTATCTATATATATATATATATATATATATATATATATATATATATATGCTGAGAAGAAGGAACCAATGGCCGCGAGCCTGTAATAACCGTTCCTTCCAAGAGGAAAACAAAATACAAGAGAGAGCCAAACTCAAGATCCGATCATTTCGAGATGCCTGGACACACTGCGTTTGAATGACTGGAGATCATAGCTAGCAGGAAATACAGACAGAGGAAGACAGCTCCAGAGTTGACCTGTTGCATAAATGAAGGACTGGGAGTAACGGTTGACTCTTGCATTTGAGAGTTGGACAGAAAAGGGATGAGAGTTAGCTGCTAGACAGGTGCTACGTGCCCGCCGTAAAGGTGGAGGCATGCAAGCAGACAGTTCAGAGGAGCAGTGACCACTGAAGTAGCGATAGAAAAGAGATAAAGATGCAACATTGCGGCAAAGAGACAGAGGTTGAAGGGAGCCAGTCAGAGGAGGAGAGTTAATCAGGCGAGAAGCCTCTGATTCCACCCCGTTGAGAAGCGCTGTATGTGGGGAGCCTTCCCACACATGAGAGTCGCACTCTACACAGGGGCGACACAGGGGCGGATAAAACCCCTGTATAGAGTCAACAGTTGTGCATGGGTACAGAAGAAACGGAGTCGGCCTGGCACACCTAATCTCTTACAAGCAGATTTTACAAGAAATGTATTATGATCTTTCCAAGATAGGTCCCGAGTCAATGAAACCCCAAGCATGTTCAAGGATGATGCAGGATTAAGCTGAATATTATTAAACGTTAGTGGGTACACCTGTGGAAGATTTTTCGGGTTGATATTTGTAAGAACTGAGCTTTAGATGCATTAAAAACAATATTATTTTTACCCCAGTCAGAGATACGAGCCAAGTCAGACATTAGGTGTGCCATAGCCTCATCCCTTGTTTGTTGAAGTAACTGCTGCGATGGACGTTACGGGAACCGAATGGAAAGGTGAAGGGTGGAGTCATCAGCGTACGAGTGGATAGGGTTAGATGTACAGCTTAGAAGGTCATTAATGAATAAAAGGAAGAGAGTTGGTGATAGGACAGAGCCCTGAGGAACGATCAGAAAGAAGGTTGTGATAGGAAAGATGCCTTAAAATTTTTCTATTGAGAATTGTCTCGAAAATTTTTGAAATACAGGATGTTAAAGCAATTGGACGATAGTTGGAGGGCTGGGAATGGCCACCCTTCTTTGAGATTGGCTGAATGAGAGCAAACTTCCAGCAAGAAGTTGATAGACAAAGGCGAAAGAGTTTACCTAGGCAAGGTGTAAGCACTGAAGTACAATTCTTGAGGACAACAGGAGGGACTCCATCAGGCCCATATGCCTTGTTAGTATTGAGGCCTGTGATGGCAGAAGATACTTCAGATGAAAACATTTTAATGTCAGCCACGAGGAAGTCAGAAGGGGGAAGTGATGGAGGAACAGCACCGGAATCGTCTAAGGTGGAATTGGAGGAGAAAGTCTGAGCGAAGAGATCTGCTTTATCAGTAGAAGAAATAGCTACAGAACCATCAGAGTAGAAAAAAGGAGGGAAGGATGGTGAGGTAAACTTGTTAGAAAGGTTTTTGGCAAGGTGCCAGAAGGAGCGGGAAGAATTCGAGTTAGAGTTTAGAGCTTTTAGTACGGATGAAATTATTTTTAGCACTGCAAAGAACAGACTTTAGCACGATTCCGGGCAGACACGTAACAGAGATGTAATTCAGAGGTGGGTTGGCTCCGGTACATTATATGGGCCCTCTCCTTGTTGTGGAAGGCATTAGAACAAGCGTGATTAAACCAAGGTTTTCTTGCATTAGTTAAAGGATATGAAAAGGGAATGTATGCTTCATGCCCGAGAGAATAACCTCCGTAATGCGCAAGGCACACCCAGATGGCTCCCGGCCATGGAAACAATAATCATTCCAGGGAAAATCAAAGAAGTACTGCCTGAGGGCCTCCCATTCCGCAGCTCCAAAATGCCACTGACGACGTTTCTTTGGAGGGTCCACGGGCCGTACCAGAGCGAAAGGATAGGTTAATATAATAAGGTTGTGGTCGGAGGCGTCCAACGGAGAGAAAAGATTAACAGTGTATGCAGGAGGATTAGTTGTAAGGATGAGGTCAAGTATGTTGGAGCTCTCTCCAAGGCGGTCAGGGATACGGGTAGGGTGCTGTACAAGCTGCACTATACAGTTTGTGTGTATATATATATATATATATATATATATATATATATATATATATATATATATATATATATATATTATACAGTATTTAGAGAATATATATATATATATATATATATATATATATATATATAATTATATACAATATTTAGAGAATATATATATATATATATATATATATATATATATATATATATACTTATATACTATACTTAGAGAATATATATATATATATATATATATATATATATATATATATGTATATATATATATATATATGTATACATTTTCTGTTTATGTATAATTATCTATATAGATAGATAGATAGTTAGATAGATAGATAGAAAGATAGACGGATAGATAGGTAGATAATTATATATCGTTCTTCAGGCCACGTACTGCATTGGCGGACACCATCGGGCGGACACAAGGGGTGCTGTGTTTGAATCAGTGTCGCATACTATAAAGTATGCTTGCACCCAGTCGGCTTGCACGGGGCAATTACACTTGGTTCACAGACTACACACGCATCCAAAGCCACTACAACACTACAATTACACTTACAAGCACTTCTCACCCTACATACAATCTCTACTAGACAGCCTAAGCCACTTGGTAGTGATACATTGGCTGTATCGTCCCCACTTCGGTCGGGATAGGCCGGTCCTACAGTGGATACTCAAACGGCTAATGAGATGATATATATATATATATATATATATATATATATATATATATATAGACAGGTGGATTGATATATAGATAATGTGTGTGTGTGTGTGTGTGTGTACAGTACATACGGTACTCGTCCATAGAGACGAACAGACAGACACAGACAGACCGACAGATGGGCAGATAATGAGACAAACAGATAGATAGATAGATAGACAGACAAATAGATATAGGTAGACAGATTAAAGACTGTAAAGACTGAATGAGACGGATGGATGGATCAGGATACGAGAAGTGGGAGAATGGATGGCTGGATTGTGGTGACTGAGGCTGAAGGAAGTATAGTAATATACAGTAGATAAGTCGCGTTTTCGCGACATTTTCAAGTCAAGATCATCTTGATATCCATTTTCACTGATACTGAGTTTCAAGTGCGTGTCGCGGAAACGGGTCGGCAAGAATGTATTGCCTTTACAGCAGAGCCATCTATAAACATTCGTTCGTGCGTTATGTGGCTGACTTCGGAGATTTTCTGTAAGTAGAGGAATTAAATGATGGTATTCGTCATGTGATCGACCAGACGGGGCTCTTGCTTGAAATTTTGGAGTCAGATGAAAGGGCAGCTGTTCCATTGTTGCTGGACACAAGGTAAAATTGTCAAAATCCTCAAGACTTTCACATTGTGGTGGCATCAGGGAAAAACAAGAGCAAAATTGCTCTTGGACCTGCGGCGATGCTCTTGTTTCAGACAGTTTGCTGTAACTAACTAGCAATGTCAAGTAACCTTATATGGAACCACGTTTATGCCTCGATGGGCTTAAATGAAAAAAGTTTTACTAAAGTTGCTGCTAGATGGCGCCACCACAGGTATCAGCTGACAGCAAATTTGGATTCTTCATTTCAAATAAACTTATATGGGACTACATTTACGTCTCAATAGGCTACAAGCTCTTTCGTCTTCTCTCACGAGTTTGGCTCGACTTCGGTAGCGCTGGGTTTGTTTACAAAATGGAAGGTCAATATCAGTCAAAATACCTCGGGAGGAACATTGACTAATTTTGATTAGTCATGCTCAAAATTCAAAACTGTCTTGACTTTTGGTGCTCGCGAAAACGGGTATCAGCACGATAGTCAATATACGATATCAAGATGAGTCAAAATACCTTGACTTTTAAGATCGCGAAAACGCGGCTAGGCTATACTGTATGTTCAGACAAGGTAGTGGGGGACTTTAAATTAAACAGACAGATAGAAAGACAGACAGTTACAGGGAGAGACATAGACAGATAATACTCTTAGATAGGTGGAAAGATAACTGAAATGTGGAAGGACGAAAATAAATCTGTCTATATATATACCTAGGCTGCTTCCCCCAGAGAAAGGAAGGTATCCGAGACAGGACGATACACTCCCAATTTACTCATTCACACAAACACATTCATTCGCATCTTAGCCCCAAGGGGAGAAGGGACAGATCCTCACCGCACCTCACCACACGAGGGTCAACTGCGCAGTGCAATCAGCCCGGCAGCAGATCTGGTTTACCCCTGCCACATCATAATGGACCCATCCCCTTACCCGCACCTGGCCTGATCAGCTGATCAGGCCAAATGAGGAAGAATATCCTTTCACGGTTGTGTCATCATTTTTTCATTCACATTTTCTCTCCAACCATTTCAGTCATGCACACTCTTCCTTCCTCAACAGACATCCCTCTCGCATCCAACGCTCTCTTCACACTGTCCATCCATCCTATTCGTGGTTTTCCTCTCAGCCTTACACCTCTCACATCCGATCCAGTACTGTTTTTCACCGATCACTCATCATCCATTCTCTCCATATGCCCAAACCATCGCAATACCCTCTGCTCAACTCAATCAGCCATCTCCCGCACAACTCCAGTTCTCCTTCGCACTTCATCATTTCTCACTCGATCCATACGTGTCACTCCACACATACTCCTCAGACACCTCATTTCCATTACATTCTAGAGGAGTAGAATGTAGCACCAGTCGAGCAGAGCAGTACTCCCGAGGTGGATGGAAAGCTGATGACAGGGAGTGCTGGAGCTCCCGTTTCATCAGCCTTCAGGACTAGTTCCTGACCATCCCCCTTTTGCTGAACTTTTTCAGTGTCTCAGTTACACGGAGAGTAGGCCAGCATGCTCTCCAGTACAAATTTCTCTAACTATCTACACCAAACTACATGCACAGTACACACTACACTTCCTATGCAAAATTCACCAAAAATGGCGTCGCTTCATCAAGCCTCGGAGTCCCCAGGGGGGGGACCATAAATGCCCCCACCATCCGCCCCTCTCCCGGTGACGACTCGAGGTGCCTGGAACCACTGTCTGACTCTCTTCTTCTTCATTTCTGCAACATTCGCAGCCTTTCCTCTAACTGTTGCTCTGTTGAGCACCACCTCTCCTCCTCTAAACCTCACCTTATTTTTCTAACGGAGACTCAGCTGTCTGAGGCAACTGACAGCAAACCCTTTTCTGTATCCTCCTACTTTCTCTATACTCATTTCAAAGCCAAAGGTGGCTGTTGTGTATATACGCAACGACTTATCTTGCTCTCGTGTTCCTGAACTCGATTCTTCTGAATTCTCCACACTCTGGCTTCGGCTTTCCTGTCATTCTCTGACTAAATATATCTGTGCTGTTTACTTATCCCCTAATTCTACTGACTATCAAAAATTCTTCGACTATCTTACTTCTACGATGAAACACATTCTATCCATTTCTCCTTTCTCTGAAATCTCCATACTTGGAGATTTCAATGTTCACCACCACCTTTGGCTCTCCTCTCCTTTCACGGATCCACCTGGTGAACAAACCTACATCTTTTCTATCCTTAATGACCTAGAGCAGCTTGTACAGCACCCTACCCGTATCCCTGACCGCCTTGGAGAGAGCTCCAACATACTTGACCTCTTCCTCACAACTAATCCTTCTGCTTACTCTGTTAATCTTTTCTCTCCGTTGGGCTCCTCCGATCACAACCTTATTACCTTAATCTGTCCTATCACTCCTGTACGGCCTGTGGACCCTCCAGGGAAACGTCGTCTGTGGCATTTTGGAGCCGCGGACTGGGAGGCCCTCAGGCAGTACTTCTTTGATTTTCCCTGGAATGATTATTGCTTCCATGGCCGTGAGCCATCTGAGTGTGCCTTGCGCATTACGGAGGTTATTCTCTCGGGCATGGAAGCATACATTCCTTTCTCATATCCTTTGACTAACGCAAGAAAGCCTTGGTTGAATCACGCTTGTTCTAATGCTGTCCGCAACAATGAGAGGGCCTACAAAAGGTACCGGAGCCAACCCACCCCTGAATCACATCATCTTTACGTTTCTGCCCGGAATCGTGCTAAGTCTGTTCTTCGCTCTACTAAAAATAATTTCATCCATACTAAATGCTCTCAACTCTCCAACTCGAATTCTTCCCGCTCCTTCTGGCGCCTTGCCAAAAATCTTTCTAACAACTTTACCTCATCATCCTTCCCTCCTCTTTTCTACTCTGATGGTTCTGTAGCTATTTCTTCTACTGATAAAGCAGATCTCTTCGCACAGACTTTCTCCTCCAATTCCACCTTAGACGATTCCGGTGCTGTTCCTCCATCACTTCCCCCCTCTGACTTCCTCATGGCTAACATTAAAATTTCTTCAGTTGATGTATTTTCTGCCATCACTGGCCTCAGTACTAACAAGGCATATGGGCCTGATGGGGTCCCTCCTGTTGTTCTCAAGAACTGTGCTTCTGTGCTTACACCCTGCCTAGGCAAACTCTTTTGCCTTTGTCTGTCAACTTGTACCTTTCCTTCTTGCTGGAAGTTTGCTCTCATTCAGCCAGTCCCAAAGAAGGGTGACCACTCCCAACCCTCCAACTATCGTCCAATTGCTTTAACGTCCTGTATTTCAAAAGTTTTTGAGTCAATTCTCAATAGAAAAATTTTAAGGCATCTTTCCTATCACAACCTTCTTTCCGATCGTCAGTATGGGTTCCGTCAGGGACGCTCCACTGGCGATCTTCTCACCTACCTTTCAGACTCCTGGTCATCCTCCTTTCGGGACTTTGGCGAAAGCTTTGCCATTGCACTTGACATCTCAAAGGCTTTCGATCGAGTTTGGCATAAATCTTTAATATCCAAACTGCCTTCCTACAGTTTCTATCCTTCTATCTGTGCCTTCATCGCTGGCTTCCTTTTTGGTCGTTCTATGGCCGCTGTTGTAGACGGCCATCGTTCTTCTCCTAGATCTATCAACAGTGGTGTTCCTCAGGGCTCTGTCCTATCACCAACTCTCTTCCTTTTATTCATCAGTGATCTTCTAAGCTGTACATCTAACCCTATCCACTCATACGCTGATGACTCCACCCTTCACCTTTCCATTCAGTTCCCGCAATGCCCATCTCAACAGTTACTTCAATAGGCAAGGGATGAGGCTATGGCACACCTAATGTCTGACTTGGCTCGTATCTCTGACCGGGGTAAAAATAATATGGTTGTTTTTAATGCGTCTAAGACTCAGTTCTTACACCTATCAACCCGACAAAATCTTCCACAGGTATACCCACTAATGTTTAATAATATTCAGTTTAATCCTGCATCATCCTTGAACATGCTTGGGGTTTCATTTACTCGGGACTTATCTTTGAAAGATCATATTACATCTCTTGTAAAATCTGCTTCCAAGAGATTGGGTGTGCTAAGCCGACTTCGCTCTTTCTTTACCCCTGAACAATTGTTGACTCTATACAGGGGTTTTATCTGCCCCTGTGTGGAGTACAACTCTCATGTGTGGGGAGGCTCCCCACATACAGCTCTTCTCAATGAGGTGGAGTCAAAGGCTTTTCGTCTCATTAACTCTCCTCCTCTTACTGACTCCCTTCAACCTCTGTCTTTTCGCCGCACTGTTGCATCTTTATCTCTTTTCTATCGCTACTTTAATGGTCACTGCTCCTCTGAACTGTCTACTTGCATTCCTCCACCTCTACGACGGGTGCGTAGCACCGTCTGGCAGCAAACTCTCATCCCTTTTCTGTCCAACTCTCTAATGCAAGAGTTAACCGTTACTCCCAGTCTTTCATTTATGCAACAGGTCAGCTCTGGAACTGTCTCCCTCTGTCTGTATTTCCTGCTGCCTATGATCTCCAATCTTTCAAACGCAGTGTGTCCAGGCATCTCAAAATGATCGGATCTTGAATTTGGCTCTCTATTGTATTTCGTTTTTCTCTTGGAGGGAACTGTTACTGCGGGCTCATGGCCTTTGGTTCCTTCTTCCTCGCATAAAAAAAAAAAAAACATTCAAACATTTCCTCTCTGCCACACCCATATTTCATGTTTCAGCCCCATATAATGCAGTCGGTGCCACAACACCCTCATACAGCCTTCTCTTTACATCCATTCTAAGCGAATGACATCTAAACACTTTTTTCATTCCTCCCAGCACCTTTCCTACTTCATTTATTCTAAACTTCACTTCTGCATTTATTATTCCATGCACAGCAACATGTGACCCTAAATACTTCAAACACCTTACCTCCTCAAGCAACTCACCATTCAAAACTATATTCATCCTCCTACCATCTACCAACCTCGTACACTTCATCACTTTACTCTTATTCTCATTTGCTTTCAATTTCCTCCTTTCACACACCCTTCCAAACTCCTCTACCAACTGTCTCAATGTCTCCTCTGAATCAGCCACCAGTGCGATATCAACTGCAAACAGCAGGTTATTCAGATTCCACTCTCTACCATCAGCATTCACCCGACTCTATCCTCCACGTAACACTCTTGCATTCACCTCCCTTACAACACCATCCATGTAGCCTAAATATTAAACAACCTAGGCGACATCACACATCCCTGTTGCAGCCCCACTCTCACGGGAAACCAGTCACTCACAGTATTTCCCACTCTTACACACGCTCTGCTATTTACAGAAAAACTTTTCTCTCCTTTTAGCAACCAACCATCAAGTCCATACAATCTTAAAACAGTCCACAAAGCCTCCCTATCAATTCTGTCATACGCTTTCTCCAAATCCATGAACGCCCAAAACATCCTTGTTCGCTAAATTCTTTTCACACACCTGTCTCACAGCAAACACCTGATCCATGCATGAAGCACTTCTGTTTTATACGTACACTAGTGCTTGTCTGCAAAAATTGCAGGACTAACTTCTAGCCTTTCCATCATTAAATGTTTGCAAATACCATTATCTTCGTTTCAGTACATTACTGAGCCCACAATGACTAATTCTAAAGAAAAAGTCGAAAAAAACTTTTGGCATAGTCTCGCATGTCGCAGTTTCAGACATTTTCGCTCCGTCACGTTGCACACGATTGCCATTTTTGTTGTCTGCAACTCACTGGACTTTCTCCTATGGAATGCGAAAAGAATCAGGTTCATATCTATTAGGCTACCGTTCTGACAGAAACGAACAAGCACACAGACAGACATTTTTGCACGTCGTGAGTTCCGACAATTTCGCGCCGTCGCGTCGTGTGCCATTGCCAAAACTTTTGTTTGATGTTTTTCTGACATTCTATGGACTTACTCCGATCTAATGCGAGTAGAATCAGATCCATGTCTAGCACAGTTCTCGTGAAATAAACGAATAAGCGCACAGACAGAAACACACATACACAGCCCGACTTTCTATATATATATATATATATATATATATATATATATATATATATATATATATATATATATATATATATATATATATATATATATATATATATATATTTCGCTAGGGGGGGAGAGGAGGCGAGGGTAGTGGTTCAAGGAAATCTGACGAAAATGAAAACATGTGGCTGCAAACAATCAAACCACAGGCAAACAGATAAATGGTGTTTGCTGAGATTATGAAGTGTAAATAGATAAATTGCCAG
>NC_137056.1:13291722-13364222 GCF_032717465.1 Coenobita brevimanus | reverse complement strand
TGAACACAATCGCTAAAAGGTAGCAAAAATTTTGTTTAAAAGACATCGCACTCAGTGACCAAAACGTCCAATATTTCAGTGTTTTTAGCTTCAGTCCCATGACGTATTTCCTATTTTATTCCAGCTACCTGTTGAGGATTATTTTTAACTATGATGAAGACTCTTCTTACGACGTTGTTAAGAACGATTTTCATTGAACTCTTCCACATTAAATGGTCTCCACAAAGATATTTAAATTTGGCAGGTGGTATTAAGAACAAAGCTAAAGATGTGTCCACCGGCAGAGTTGGTGAAGAGCTGGCAGTTGTTCCCACCCACACCTTTTGAGGCCAATTTGAATGTCTTTTAATTTCTTCTTTTTCTAGGTCCTGTTTATTCCATATATAGCTTGGCCAGACACGCCATTCCATTCCGAACCTTCGGAGAAACAGCTAATAAAACACAAGTGTCTGGCAAAAACAATTTTACTTTCAAGCTCACTAGAGAGAGAACGGATATCTCGGCCGTGCTTGGCATCTCTTCTCGTGGCGCCATAGAGTTGTAGGATCCCCCACTACCCATATATTCATGTATCTATCCATCCATTCATCCATTCTTTCATCTATCTAATTAATTATCTATATTCATCCATCCACCGATATAGCTACTTTTAGTACTACCCGCAGATACATTCATCTATCTATACTCCCATCCATCCATTCACTAAACATTACCTATGTCTCTACACTGTGGTATATCTACTCGTAGTCCATCCATCCATCTATCCATCAGTCTGCTTTATTATCCATCTAACCCTAACAAGTTCCAGCACAAAAAGTTTTCGCCAAAACGTACCTACAAACTCATGACAGTCTTATCCCACCAAACTCATACCCAAAATATTCGAACACTGAAACACACCTAAGCTTATTACTCTGGAAAAAAAAAAAAAAAAAAAAAAAAATCTCGAGAATCGTACATCCAAGAGCAAAACTGGTGGGCACCAAATCTATTCCAAAACTAATCTTTCAGACTTGAATCTTCTCTACAAATTTTTAAATGTTAATCACCAAATTCTGAAAATCTGCTGGGTTTCGGCAGACGTATGATAATCTCTCAGTATCACGGCATTTATGTGACAGATGTGTTCTGGCCCCTGGGACATTACGACAGAAAAGAAATTTGATGTTGATGATGATGATTAAAAGATGGATGAACAGTGTAGCTTACAGTATGCTGGGAAAATATATATGACTCAGATTTTTGAATGGCTAATATTTTTTCACATTTCACGGTTAGATTTTTAATCAATGAAAAGGACAGTTCTGATGTGTTCTCGTCTTTCTGTTCCATCATTTTCATTCATGAAGAAAAATTTGGCAGACTTGGCATATTTCTTGATATCTGTCTCATTAATCCATGCAAAATTATTGTTGACATTAATTAAATATCTTGTTAGTCTGATCTTTTTATAAATATAGAAACAAATTGTTCAAGTTTTTTTCTATTGGTTAACGCATTAAAGTCAGATCACATACAGTACATGCACCTGGAGTAAAGACGTTTGTAAACTAAAAAGACAAGGAGCGCTATAGAATAAATTTTAGGTAGTCACCATATAATGACAATAAAAGATTTAATGCCTTGAAATAGATATTGTCTTGCTAGATGCCTTCAACAAGAGGAGTAAGCTCCTACAAGGGTCATAATTTGCCAGTGTGTAACAATTCAAATGCCCAGAGTCTCGGTCACAAATAAGACTTTCTCAGGCCAGCAGCACGCACATCAGTGTGGTCGCAAGTGTGTTGTCTTCACGGTTTTGTCCCACAGAACAGGGCCAGCTAAGCCACCCAAAGCAAGGCTGGGAGAGAAGAATGGGACTAGAAGCTGGGCTCCACCACCCGAAACCTCCGTCAAATCTCTGCGACCTTTTCGGGGCATGGCCAGATAGAGGGGGGGGGGAGGTTAGTAATATATAACAAACTATCAGTAAAGAAGATAAAGCTATTAAGATTAAGAGAAAATGAAGCTGGAGAAATAGATAAATAGGCAAAAAGATAGATAAACAGAGAGAGAGAGAGAGAGAAAGAGAGAATTTCGGGTACTTAACTATCAACAAAAAAAAAAAGAGATAAAAATAACAAAAATTAAGAAAAAAAAAGAAGGGGAACTGAAGTAAAAACTCGAATGTGTATCGTATATCTCTCCCCCATTCACAGACGCATACCAATTGCCATAAGATCCTCTCTCTCTCTCTCTCTCTCTCTCTCTCTCTCTGGGTGGGTCAGCAGTCCATCTCAGCGGATCGAATCAGTCTGGGTGACCTTTCTCCATGTCGTCTATTTCCACGATCTTTTTTATTTTCTTTACTTTCCTTTTCGGGTGATCGGCGAAGTGAAGTTTGCGTGTCCTTGTTTACATATCTGGTTGCTTTTGCGTTATTTGTGTTTTTCTTTTTTTTTAATGTTTCACTTTTTGGTTATTTCATCTTATTTTTCTACTTTTCGTCGGACCTCTCATAGTTTTGGCCTAAAAACATAATTTTCACTGAGTTACTGATAATCCGATTATCTTACCAGCCATCCCAGCATTTCACACGCCAGTGCTGTCGTGCCACTGGATTTGTTCTCTGTCGGGGGTTTGTAGGTGAGGTAAGTTTTGAAATATTGAGAATTCAGTGTTTTACGTTCAGTGCAAAGTAATGTGCTATAAAAACAAAGTTACTGAAATGTATGAACTGAATGACAAAATACCAAGTATCGACTACTGTAAAATATAAGTGCACCGTGTGTCACAGTCCAACACACACTTCATGGATATGCCTGTCACCAAATCACTTTGTCCCTTGAGGAGCATAGGATCACCAGTCCCTTACTGAGGCATCCAGAGCGTAGTACCTGGTGCCATGTTTAGTCCTGACATTTAAGGGGAGGTTGACCATTTGCGTGACCCTGAGTTATATTATGTGAGCAGTAACCATCAATCACCTCTCAAATGTAAACTACCATGAGCCACATTCGGTTGGAACGTCTTAATCTACTAGACCGGCAGGCGTCCATTTGGTTATATGGTTACCACCTAGCGTAATAAGTGATTTCCAGGACAACAGGACATCATTTGGCCTGTCGCTCAGTACGGGGTCTCCTGAAGGTAGCTAAGTGGTAGCATGTTCACTTCCCAGTCTGTCTGTGCACTGAATCAGGTGTTCGAAAGCAGATACTTAAAGTGGATGCTGGTAGTGAGTTCTTTTATATGCATGTGTATGCTCACATCCTGTCGATTTTTTCCAATGACGTACACAGCCCGATAAACACACTGAACATAACCTCTGCAACTTCATTCCACACGCAGTCCCCTCACAACAGTTCTCTCTTCCTGATTCGTTCTTCGCTGCACTGAGAAGGGTTAATCCTATCATTCTTCCTTCAAGTGGGAGACCCAGTTTTGTAGTGGGCCGTAACCACTGTAGACTGATACAAATACAAACTACCATCATCCCTCTATTTTACTATTACCATCATCACCATTGCTACTGTTACTACTACTACTACTACTACTACTACTTCTACTACTACTACTACTACTACTACTACTACTTCTACTACTACTACTACTACTACTACTACTTCTACTACTACTACTACTACTACTACTACTACTACTACTGCTGCTGCTAATATTAATACTACTAATACTGGATACTAGTACTAGTAATACTGCTGCTGCTTCTCCTTCTGCTGTTACTCCTGCTACTGCTGCTGCAACTACAACTACTACTACTACTACCAATGCTGCTGCTGCTGCTGCTGTGCTATTGCTGCTGCTGTGCTATTGCTGCTGCTGTGCTATTGCTGCTGCTGTTCCTGTTGCTATTACTCTTGCTACTGTTGCTGCTACAACCACTGCTGCTACGCTACTATTACTACTACAACTACTGCTGCCACCACTACTACTTTTACTACTATTCTTTTTGTACATCTTTCTTCTTCCTCTTCTTCTTCTTCTCCTCCTCCTCCTCTTCCTCCTCCTCCTCCTCCTCATTCTTTTTTTTTCCTTCTTTTCTTGCAGTTACTACTACTACTACTACTACTACTGTACTGCTGCTACTACCACCACTACTACTACTACAACTACTACATTCTTACGGCGCAGTAGTAGGTAGCCTAGTGTGAGAGTGTGTAGAATGTCACTGGGTGAACTTTGTGAGAGAGGGCCATACTTAATTCACACTGACCTTCTCTGCTTGTATCCTAGCCCTTCTTCTGGTCGTTTGCTGGGGAGAGTGTGGCAGAGTGAATGTAGAGTGTGTCGCTTAGTGTTGAGTGAGGGACAGTGTGAGAGAGTCAGTGTAGAGTGAGGGATAAGGTGAAAGTGAGTGACTGCTGAGAGTGAAAGTGAGTGTACAATGAATGAGTGATGTCGATTGAGAGTTTGAGGGAGGGTGATTACAGAGAGAGAGGTGCAGCACGAAAGAGAATGTAGAGTGAGTTACTGTACGGCTGTTTGAAAGGAGTGTAGAGAAAGGCAGAGTGATTTTACAGTGAGAGAGTGACAGGAGACTAGTCTGAGTGATTGAGTGCGAGTGAATGGAGAGTGAATGAGAGTGTACAGTGAAAGGACGGGGTGTCATCTCACTTAGATGAAACCTATCTTGACGATTGTATATTTTTAGCCTGTTTTGCCATCCCACTCCGACGATTCCCAACAAAACGATCCCTCTATGGTCGATTATATTTAAAATGCACTATATAGATAGATAGACAGCGTAATGGAAGAGATTATTACTCAATGTCGTGGCACTAGCCACTAGCCACGTGCAGAACATCCTCTGGAATTTCACCTCCAGTTATACATTTCACCTCTTTAGCTTCTGTTTTGTATGTGTGCCCTTTGCAAAGAAGGCTAATGCCACGACCTTGAGTAACAATCTCTTCCATTACGCCATGGCCTGAAGATTCACCGCGTGTGTTGCCTTGGAGGTTGAGTGGCACTAGCAAACATGTCATTTTAGTCGCCAGCCAAAGTTAGCTGCCTACTTTGTTTAAATGATGACAGCCAAACACCGAATTACCGCTGCCTGGACTCTCAGTTTAGATTGCGGAGACGAATCTTTGGTAAATTAATGGCTATGGCAGTTTGCATTATGCTGTCTATGTTATGAAGACATTCACTGATTAGGATATGTATTTCAACGAGCTTTAAAAATCAAAACAGTAATTTTTATAAAAATAACTTAGAAAATAATCAAACAGTCTGTAAATCCGGCAATAACATCGTGAATCATGGAACTGGGAGCCGTGTAATTGAGAATCGTCTTTGTAGGACTAAACTAGAGAAGGGTGGGGGAGATGATGTGTGTAGGATTAAGGAGAATGATGGTAGAGTGAGAGACCACAGTGAGGGTGAGGGGTTATTAAGTGCAAGTATAATGCGGGAGAGTTATTGTTAAGAATGTCGTACAATAAGGGATGTTGATTGTAGAGTGAGAGGTGTGAGAGAGAGTGAGTACAGGGTGAGTGAAGGTGGAGACTGAGTGATAGAGTGCAGAGGGAGGGAGAGAGAGAGAGAGAGAGAGAGAGAGAGAGAGAGAGAGAGAGAGAGAGAAGAGTGTGTGTGTGTGTGTGTGTGTGTGTGTGTGTGTGTGTGTGTGTGTGTGTGTGTGTGTGTAATGCGGGAAGTGTGTGAACTTATTTGCTTTTAGTAGAACGATGAAAGAATGTTCGTGTACTGCAATAAAAAAGTGAGGAAAGAATATGAATGAGGGTCTGTATAACGAGTAAACCTTACGCCATAACGTAGATGATGACTTTACCACTCCATTCTTGCTGCCACTATATTTTTTTGATTCAGCAAAAGAGAGAGACCTCCCTTGTAATGAAGGGATTAGAATAGTCTCCATTAACCCTATTGCATCTAATTTTCTCCCCTGAAGCTGAAAGAATTGTTTGGTGGTAACAAGAATTAAATATAAAAGGCTTCATTGCATTTAAGGAGTCTAGAACATATGGAGGAAACTTTTTTTTAATCCATCTGATAATGATGATGTTAGTGGGTCTTGCAAAGGAGCGGTGAAGACAGCCATGCAGTCCCATGACGTATTTTTCTTTATATCTTGCCACAGTTCAGCAGTTTTATTCAGCTTCGGAGAACACGCTAATAGTGAATAAGAAAAATAAGAGCTATATGTAATCCCTCCAGGTCGAAAAAAAGTCCCAAGCTGATTGAAACTTTCTGGTGGTACCAGAGATAAACTAGAACAACCGAGCTGTTTGCTCTCGAACCCTCAGGAACAGGGACTGTTTAGCAAAAATCTATCACGTTAGTACTATAAATGCATCTCTCTCTCTCTCTCTCTCTCTCTCTCTCTCTCTCTCTCTCTCTTTGGAAACTTGCAAGTCATCCTGCTGGTGGGAGTTGGTGTGTTAATGAGCGGGTTGAGTAGGGCGGATGGGGTTGAGTGAGACGGATGAGCAGGGTGGATGGGTTGGTTTAGTAAGCACGTTGGGTAGATGGATGGGTAGACAGGACTGGAGGGCAGGAAGGCATAGTTGGTTGGTTGGATGGGTGGATGGAATGAGGATAGTTGGCAGGATGCAAGGTGGGTGGGTAAAGAAAGGGGTAGAGGGAATGGCGTTTGGGAAGGGAATTGGGTGGGGTGGGTGGGTGGCGAGGAAATGGGGTGGTGTGGGTGAGTCGACAGAGAGTGGAATTTGGTGGAATGGGTTTTGGGAAGGAAATGGAATGGGATGGGGAGTGGGCAGGGAATGGGTTCATGTGGGTTGTTATGCAAGGAATAGGATTGGGTGGATTGAAGTTTGGGCGGGGAAGGGGTGGGATGGAAGAGTAACCAAGTGGGATAGGTGGGCGAGTGGGCTTGGATGGTGGGTAGTGGGAAATAAGTCCATGGAGATTAAATCCATAGAGTGAATAAATCAATGGTAGGAATAGGTCCCTGCAAGAACATGGGTACGTGGGAAATGTCTCTGGAGAAATGGGCGCAAATGGGAACTTACGACCAGTGGGTGAAAATGCAAGATGAAAATGGTCCAGAGGAGAGGATAGGTCCATTCATAGATTTGAGGTTTCTCCGTGGAGAAACAATAGGTTCATGAGTTAAAATAGGTCCATGGAAAAAGATATGCCCAATGTGTAAAAAGGTCCATGGGGAAAATAGGTCCACGGGGGGGAAATGGGTCCATGGGGAAAATAGGTCCATTTGGAAAATATCTCAGTGAGCAAAAATAGATCCGTGGGGAATATAAGCCCGAGGCAGAACAGGTCCAAGGAGGAGGTTACTGTAGGTCTATGAGAGAAAATTGATCCACGTTGGGAAAATAGGTCCATGTGGAAAATTGTCAGTGCAAGAACAGATCCCTGGGGGTAAATAAGAGAGCGGGCGATTGACACAGATGTCACTGGAGAGAGGTTTTATAGCTTTAAAAAGACCCAACCAAAAACCTAAACAAGGGATCGAAGGAAGGCCTTGTAACTGACCTTGAGACTCTACGGTGGCTGCAGAGGTCAATTTTCACATAGATCCTTAAATAAGAAACACGATGACACCGATGGTTTTAGACTGGCTCCTGGAAGTTTCTGGCAATTACGAAGGATGTCATCATGGTGAAAGGGTTATCGAATTTCAGGCTCTCACAGAGTGCATTGTTCCGGCCGCGACTGATCTCGCATTTGTACAATCAAGGCTCCACTCCTCTACCATTAGACCTCCAGGGGACGAGGAAGAAGTTGTAGCGACAGTACAGGATGATACATATCTTACACCTCTTTGTGTTTTAGCGAGAAATTGTCTTGTGTTGCGGGAACGGCTCAATCAGAGTACTGGTGTCTAATCCGAATCATTTTATTCATTTCATTTTCCTTTCCATGTATCAGTTATTATTTTACGTACATAAAATGATTCTTAAGTAGTAAAGTTATGAGGTAGTCGAAATGTCTTCTTATCACACCAACAGCAGCCATACCCGCAACACAAGATATTCCAGGCCTGGAGCACAATATACACACCACCTTATAATTGAGAGTAAAGTTTGGGAGTGTGAGAGTAAATTAACCCTTTCAGTGGGAGGACGTAGTTTTCCTTATGTTATGTCTCCCACTTGATTGTTTTATTTACCTTTAGAAAGAATTCATAATGGGCGAGTTTGATGGAGATTGTTCCTATCCCATTCATTGCGAGAGAAATCCCCAGAGAAAAACAGAATAATCTAGAGGAAGGAAGAATATATAAAAAATTAAGGCGTTAGGCTAGTGTGAAAACATGAGGAGAGTGTAATGAGAGTGTGAATGACAATATTATAAAGAAAGTTGCCTATGAGAGATATATAGTACATGAGGTGTGAGGTCGAAGGTATCAGGTAAGGGTGAGGTGGAGGTATGAGGTGTTAGGTATAAGGGTGAGGTGACAGGTAAGGATGACGTGACGATGAAGTGTGAGGAATGAGGTGTGAGGTGAGGGTAAAGTGTGAGGTGATGGTGAGGTTTGAGGAGGAGAGGAGTGTGAGGTGAGTGTGAGGTTAGGTGTGAGGTGAGAGTGGAGTGTGAGATGGTTGTGAGGGGTGAGTGGTGAGGTGAGAGTAAAGTGTGAGATAAGGATGAAGTCTGAGAATAAGGTGAGTTAAGGGTGAGATGTGAGATGAAAGTGAGGTAACAAAGTAAGATAGTCGAAGGGAAGAGTCATTTGAGAGGTAATGTAGTTATGGGGGTAAGAGGTTGGTGGTAGCGGTGGAGGTGGTGGTGATGGTGATGGTGGCTGCGGTGGTGTTGTTAGTGGTGGTGATGGTGGTAGTGATGGTGGCGATTGTGTTGGTGGTGATGATGGTAATGATGCTCGTAGGAAAGACTGTATTGGTTGTGGTGATGATGGTAGTGATGCTGGTAGGAAAGACTGTACTGGTTGTGGTCATGGTGGTGGTGGTGTTGGTGATGATGGTAGTGGTGGTTGTGGTGATGACAGCAACATGCTGGCAGCGACTGTGGTGAGGCATGGTTGTGGTAATTTTATGGTTGGATGGTAGTTGTGGTGGTGATTCTTATGCTATAGTGGTAGTGACTGTAATGATGATGGTAATAGTAGTTGTTGTGGTGATGGTGGTCGTGGTTGTGATGATAGTGGTTGTGATGACCGTAGTTGATATGGTGGTGAGTGTGGTAGTGGTGGTTATTTTGGACTAAACAAAAATTATAATGATATTGCTAGTGGTTGTGGTGGTGATTGTGGCAGTAGTTGTGGCGGTGGTAGGTATATACTGTAATGATAATGATAGTGGTTGTGGTGGTGATTGTGGTAGTAGTTGTGGTGGTGATGGTAGTGGCGGTGTAGGTGCTGTGATTGAAACTGTTGTGATGATGATATTGATAACTGTAGTGGTGGTGATATTAGTGGCGGTAACTGTGGTAGTGATACTGGTACTGGAGGTTGTGATCAGGTGGCAGAGATATAAACTTTAACCACGCGAAGTCGATCCCTGCATAACAACTAAACATATTTGAAAAAGTATAAAAGTAGTAAATTGATGCGGGAACTTCTGGGCCCTAGTATGGAACTTTACTAAAGTCACTAATATCTGCGGGAGTGATGCACCTCTTGGTCGAAAATCTTTAATGAAGACAGACAGACAGGGCCGCTCCAAGGAATGCTGCCACATTTCTAGCTCGGGAAAAGTTTACAGTCAGTCTTACTTTGTTCTCTGCGAAGTGTAGGGTTCTGAATCTAGACTGACGTAGTCCACAACATGTAATATGACGGAACTCCACCCATAGTGATTGTGGGCGTGTACTCCTATGATGTCATCTGTGAGCGTGTGAAACTATTACTGGACTTCACCCAGTGATCAGAGAACGGCGCGCTTATTAACAGCCATAGGCATTCATAATAACTCTTGTCTGAATTAAATAGTCTGGCATCAACTGGCATACAATACCGGAGTTGTCCCGACCATGAGAGGAATAGCAGTGGCAGTATTAACACTCTGGCTCCTGTAGCTCGCTGTCAGTTGAACAAAGATGCATGGCGTTATATGAAGTATGATACTACAGTAGAGAAGAGGGACCACGAAAAGGTCAAATTAATATATACAGAGCCATTTTTGTATAAAATATTTTTAATTAAATCGATAATGCATTTTGCGGTACAGTATCAGGGATACCCAGCTTTGCCCTGGTAAACTCCTATGATTTTGCATACGAACATTGCCTGGGGCCCAGCTTGTGTGGGCGAAGGCCCCCGGGGTCCCATTTTACTCAGTGAACTCATGTTCTTCCTAGGGCCCATTTCCCCACGGATATAATTCCCCATGGACCCTTTCCAACCATGAACCTACTTTCCCACTACCCACCCACTCACCAACCCTGCCCACATACTCCACCAATCCGTTCACTCAGCCGGCCCGACTGTAGCAAATAATGATACGGTTGCAGAAGTTAAGACAAATAAATAAACTAGAATGGCACTTAGAGGAGCGCATACCTCCCCCATCAACATCCATGCAATATTCACTGAAAAATTTACAAAAATGTCGAAAAACGCCCAATCTCGCAAAGTTAAAGAAAGTGAAAACAAAATTCCAGGATCCGCACCAAAATTTAATGGAGTCTATTCTGGGCCAAGGCCCATTCTTAAATCATGTTTCGTGGAAATCCGTCCAGTAGTTATTGTGTAATCATGCTCACAAACCAATCAACCAACAAACAAACAAACGGACAGGGGTGAAAACATAACCTCCTTGGCGGTTATAAAATAAAGAAAAAACTCTATGGTAACTACCTCCTGTGTTTCGACCATGTTTACGATAAATATCCATCAGGTTCGCCACTGTTGTGACTGTAATGCACATTATTAAATTCGTCGTAAAAAGTTACATTTGTTAGATCTGTTCAGAGAGTTCTATATGCATCACCCCCGATTTCCACAGACAGACAGATAGACGGACAGACATTCTGTTTCATATATCATCATCATCATCATCATCTAATCTTGTGTTGCCCCATGAGGAGCGTAGGAGTGCGGGGCTAGGCAAGTTGGTCCTGACATTTAAAATGAGAGTGACCAGCCTCACGCATCCCTGAGTGGCATTTTCTGAGCAATAAACCTTTTCTTATATTTACAGTATTTGCCTTCAGACCAAACTCATGCCCCCCCCCAAAAAAAAAAAAAGTCTGCCTACATTATAATACCTATAATTATAAGCAAAATTTCCTCTTTAAACATTCTGCTGAATCAGCCAGTTCCTTTACAGAAATTAAACAACCATATTTACATAGGGTCGCTATGGCAGCCTCGATTTTTTCGGGAATGAACAAGATGAGCATTACAAAAACCGTGCTTTGTCAATACACTAACCTACCACCGCGTTACCTAACCTTGGCCTAACCATAAAACTCGTACCTAATTTTGTCTGGGTGGGACACAGGAAAATGGTGGACGACAAGTAGGACGGCGTCATGGCACTTGTATACAGACCTAGGTAGGCTATTTTAAGGGAATCTAAACTGGTCTTCGGGATCTGCTGATAGAATAAAAACTGATATAATTACAGGCTTTGTGATTTAGGCCTACTGGTTTTCCCGGAAAGAGTTTGATATAAAGATTTGAAAGAAAATACCCTTTATAATGCCTTCCCTACAACGGAGCCATATTATTTTTTGTACTTGCTATTCCCACACATATTTTCTTTACTTTATGGGTGACCTCGTGTAATAAAGGAATTAATGAAGGTTATAAACACCACATCTAGTTTAAAAAATGTCAAAAATAATATGAGAAAGACACGATGGAGCACTGAAGGCTGTAACACCGGCGTCCTGCATGTCTCCTGCTGTAATACTGTAACACCGTGATGAATGGCGACCGTGTACTGGCCCTGTGAACGTGACCTTTGATCAATTAGTGCTGTCAATTTAGATTTACTTCATCCTTGCCTCACATGCTACCCATTCACCAAATTTATTAGCCTACAGGTCGGATCAAAATTGAGTTACACGGATCACACACACACACACACACACACACACACACACACACACACACACACACACACACACACACACACACACACACACACACACACACACACACACACACACACACACACACACAGGACCGAGACAGAAAAAGAGATTGTCGCACAGGACCAAAAATAATACACCTTCACACAACTACAAGTGGATGTGACATGTGAAAAAGCCCTCGCCCATAATGGTTCAGTATCAGCAGTAGTATAGTAGGCTAATTACCTCAGTGATTGTGATTAAATGATAGTTAAATGGTAGAAGTGGAATTATATCTTTGGTAAATTAGTTCCATTGATTACTGAACTGTTATCACGACACACTTGCAGTTAATCCTTGCTTGTCCTGAATGGAGAGAGAGAGAGAGAGAGAGAGAGAGAGAGAGAGAATACATAGGAGCACATAGGAAATACAGTTAACATGAGGTCGACTGGCCATTAATGAGGTTACCTGTTGTAAAATAAGCTAACTCTGCTTAGATCCCTATCACGTGTAGAGAATAGGATAGAATAGAGAGAGAGAAAGAGAGAGAGAGAATATTAGGAGGTTGGAAGCAGGTTCTGGAATAACCGCCAGCTGGCATAATCCTAAGCTGTCATGACACTCAGAACGACAATCGAAATGGCCAGTTACTTATGCGCCCAACCCATTCACGCTGTTCAGGCCATTCACAGCCGTTCAAGCTATGCAAGTCAGTTTAAATCTGTTCAAAATCAGTGGGGTCTAGTTAGGTCAATTCAGGTTCAGTTAGGTCTAGTTAGGTCAGTTCAGGCCCAGTTACTTCTACTTAGGCTTGTTTAGGTCACTGAGGCCGTAAGCATCCACTTAGAGTCAGTAATATCAGTTTATGTTTGTTCAGGGCACTTATGTTCACTTAGGTCAGTTCGGTATAGTTACGTCCATTCATGTCCAAATTAGCAATTGATTCAGGGACACATACCTCCAGTAAAATCCGTGCAGGTCCAAATAAACCCTAGTTTGTCATTTAGGTTCATTCAGGGTGTCTCACGTTCAATCAGGCTCAGTCAGGTTTACTTAGGTACATTAAGGGCCAGTCAGGTTAATTTAGGTCCAGTTCGATTCATTTAGGTATTTGAGTCCATTCTCTCCCTGGGGAAGGGGGGATAAAATACTTCCCCAGTATTCACTGCTTGTCGCAAGAGGCAACTAAAAGGGACACTTTTATCTACATTCTTTTCGTCTTCTGTCTTCCCCTTCTACTTTCTCTGTCCTAACCCTCTGCATTGTATTTTCTTTGTTTAGTTATTTTCCTCTCTCCACCGCCTGGTTCCTGCGAGCCACTGGCATCGACTCCAGGGTAAAATATTTTTGTGCATAAGAAATCTTGATGAACTCCAGGTAACGAAGCAATGGCCCTCAGTTCCGTGCAGCCCTTTAGTGGGCAGGGGGTGCTAAGAATCCCACGGTGTAGGAATAAGTTTATACATCCAAAAAGAACCTTAAGAATAGGAAATTGGTATGTTCGAACTCTCAATCAGGCTGGTAAAATGGAAGAACTTATTTCAGTGTTCGAGGAATACAATATAGATATTTGTGCTCTTACAGACGAGGTTGCTTGGAGTTGGTAAGATGAATTTGGAAGATGGTATTACTTTGTGTCAGGTAGGAGTGATGGAAATCATTACCAAGGAGTAGGCTTACTGCTGAGTAGGGATGCTTGCAAGGCACTATGTGAGTTGAGCCAATTAATGAGCGCTTACATTACGCCCGTTTAAAATCTGACCATGGTAATTTCAGTATGGTGGTTGGGTACGCTCCGACAAATGAGGCAGCTGACGAAATGAAGGATGAATTTTATGAGAAGTTGCAGGCCGTGGTGCATACAGTTACAAGACATGATGTGTAAGTTACCTCCCGCCTTGAGAAGGTGGAGCGATAATGTTTTTACCTACCTCTGTGTGTGTGTGTGTGTGTGTGTGTGTGTGTGTGTGTGTGTGTGTGTGTGTGTGTGTGTGTGTGTGTGTGTGTGTGTGCTTCCATTATACGAACGGCTTGAGCTATGAGCATGAAACCTCCAGGGTATCAAGATATGGCCAAAATCTTGGGCGAGGTCGAAAATGGGCACTCGGGGTCATGGTCAAGGTCACCAAAATAGCTACCAAAGGTCAACTAGTTTTATTGCTCGCCTTTATCACCATTATATCTCATGAACGGCTTGAGCTGTCAACATGAAACCATCAGGGTATCAAGATATGGCCTAAATCTTGGACTTGGCAAACAGCATATTCTGGCGGGCGATTAGAATTCGGCTTACGAATGCTTTTCTTTCATTTGCATTGGTGATTTCAATGCGATTGTTGGTAGTGGTAGGAATGGCTTTGAAGATTGTATGGGTAAGGAGGGTGTTGGTATATAACGAACGAAAATGGGGTGCGATTTGGTAGTTTTGATTTGGCAAATGACCTTACGATTGATGGAACTATCTTTGAGCATAGAAAAATACATAAAACAACTTGAATTTCGCCGTGTGGTACGTATTGTAACCAGTTTGACCACATTGCAATTAGCAGAAGGCATAGGGGTTAATTACAAGATGTTTGTGTAAGGGAGGGGGGGCAGATATATGTAGTGATCATCAACTGTGTCAAAGATTAAAATTAAACTTAAGGGAAATGTTAATGGTAACTGTACAGGTAATGAATGTGACTTTGATGAGCTGAGACATGATGAGAACACAAAGGAAAAGTTTTGGTGGGAATGTAGGAACCGGTTTCTAGTCCTGCAAACTTTGATGGAATCTGAAGATAATGATAATCAAATGTGGAGAGGGGTGAAGAGGTTTTACATGAGAGTGCTAAGGTAACTATTAAGAAAAGGAGAAGGCGAGAAGAAAAAAAGTGGATGTCAGATGAAACATGGGATGCAATTCAGAAAAGGAAAAAGGCGAAGTTAAGAAGTGAAGCACAACATGTTGATGGCCTGGTGATTGGGGTTATTAGAGCAAAGTACTGAATTTTACATTCTGAAGTAAAAAGGCTCGTTAGACGTGATAAGAGGAGGCTATATGATGAAAAGGCGACAGAGACAAAAATTAAGTTTAGTAAAAATGACGGTCAGAACACGAGAGCAGCGTATCAGCCCATAAAGGAATTAATGAGGACTGAAAAGAGAAGGACAGAAATACCTGTAAGGGATAGAAATAGTAACTTGGTGACTAAAGATTTGGATATAAAAGGAAGGTGGAAAGAGAATTTGAATCTGTTCTAAATTGACCAATCCCAGCTGACGAGGACATTTTGCCAGCAGAGTGAGATTTGCAGATAGAAACAGGGGAGATAACTTTAGAAGAGGCAACAAAATCTATGAAGGAATTAAAGACTTTTAAGGCCCCAGGAGAGGATGGAATATTTCCCGAAATGCTTAAGGTGGAAAATGATGAGTTGATGAATGCACTTTTGAAACCTTTTACTGTGGCTTGGGATAATGGTGGAATTCCAGAAGAGTGGAAAAATGGAATGGTTATTAAAATGCCAATAATGGGAGATGTAAGTGTGTGTAGAAATTGGAGTGGGATAACTTTGACACCTGTAGTTGCAAAAGTCTTTTACAAAATCTTGTTGAACAGAACAGAGCCAATAATTGATAAAATCTTAAGAACAAGAGGGATTTAGAAGGGGTAGAAGTTGTAATGATCAGATTTTTATTGTAAGGCATCTGATGCAACAAGCTAATGAGATGAAAATGCCACTTAGTATGTGCTATGTGGATTTTGAAAAGGCGTTTGATAATGTTTCACGTGGAGCTGTGTTGAAAATTATGAGGTTCTATGGTATACCAGAAAAGTTTGTAAATATTATTAGAAGCCTGCCGGACAGGGTTGGAAAAAATAAAAAAAAAATTTTAATACAAAAAATATATTTTTTTTTTTTTATATAGGATTTTTCTTTATTTAAATCAGATGTTTATTTAATCTGATTTTTTTCCAACACTTTTGTACCTGGGAATTCTCTCAAAAGAGTACCATACTGGGTCGTTTTTCCTCCCACTTGCTGCAATGTGTCCATTAAATATGATTATATATCACTGTTCAAATAAACAGACTTACAAAATTGAAAATAATAACGTGAATGGGAAGTGGGAGTAAGGCAGTGCACCACAGGCTAGCACTTCTTGGTATGGGGGAGGTTACTCACACTCAGGGTTGGAAAAAATATCATATATATATATATATATATATATATATATATATATATATATATATATATATATATATATATATATATATATATATATTATTTTATTTAAATCAGATTTTTACATTTAAATTGGTTGTTTTACTTAATTGGATTTTTAAAAATTAAATCTATTTTTTTCACTTTTATGAAGACTTTTTTTTTTGTACTAAGTCTTTATCAGTGTTAAATTAAATCATATTTTGGTATTATACATTTATTACCCAAAAGTTGCTATACAACTTGAAAAGACCTGATGGACGAAAAGCTTTCCTAACTGAAGCATTTATTGTTAATATCAAAGAGCCTTCTTTCCGCTGTTTTTTATATTTGACTTGTAACAAAAGGCAGTCACTGGTGCCTGAATTGATCAAGATCAGTACAGGAAGAGTACAGGCCAAGCAGACTTGATGCATCTGTACAATACACATCCATCACATTCTCTGTCTTCTTCATTTTTACTGTATTTATATAAAAAATAAATTTTGATTTAAATCATGATTTTTTCACTCTGATTTAAATCGATTTAAATCACATGATTTAAATCATTTGAGTTAAATCATAACAACCCTTGTGCGGGAAGTTACTTTTTGTAAGGTAATGGTGGATGGTTCTTTGGTGATCCGTTTGAAGTTAGGTCAGGCGTGATTCATGGGAGAGTTCTTTCGCCTTTGCTGTTTGTTTTGGTTAGGGATTACGTTATGAGAAAGGCTGTATGGAGAACAGATGCAGGAATTAATTGGAAAGAAAATAAGAGGCTGCTGCATTTGGACAATGCTGATGATATTTTACTGATCTGCGGAAGTAATTACTAGATGCAGAGGGTGCTTGATTGTCTGGTGGAGGAAGGAGAAAAAGTGGGATTGGTAATAAATTGTAGAAAGACTGAAATTATTAATATGAACGTGAAGAACCAAATCGATTGTGTAATTGGAAATAATGTGGTAAAGAATGTAGAAATTTTTAAATATCTGGGAACGATCGTATCATCTAATGGATCATTAAACAATGAAATTGAAGAGAGGATTAGACAGGATTGGCGAGCTGTTGGAGTGTTGAAGTCTGTATGGAATAATAATATGCTTTCGGTACATACTAAAGTAAAAATTTACAAGTCCATGGAGAGACTAATTTTATTTTATGGGCATGAGTCATCGTACAATACAGTTGCAACAGATCAGAAAGTATTAGGATTTGAGAATATAATACTGAGAAAGATTCTTGACGGAAAGTGGCAGGACAGAGTTGCAAATGAAAGAGGAAGGGATATTACGAGAGTGGAACCAGTTGATATGTGAGACTGTCTCCCCGGAAATGGCTGGGGCACATATATAGAAAAGAAGGCATTTTAATACAGAATATGCCAGAGTGGACTGCTAGAGGAAGAAGAGGCAGGGGTAGGCAGAGGGAAACCTGGTCGAGGACAATGAAAAGAGAAGCAGGGGAGGAGTGTTTGTGGGACCTACAGGAGACGGCAAGAGACATATTGGTGGAGAGAATTCATCGAGGCCCTGTGCATCCCGTGGGGTGCCACAGGAAATGATTGATTGATTGATTGAAGTCCGTTCAGGGATAGTCAGATCAGTTCACGACCCCTAGGAGCCATTCAGGTAGGCCAATTAGCTTCTTTCACTTAGATCCATTTAGGTCGTTTAAGTTCATCTAGACTCAGTCAAGTCCTTTCAGAGTCATTCGGGTCAGTGCAAGTCCAAGTAGGTCCAGGTGATACCATTTATTTCATGGAGGTCTGCTCAGAGTCATTCAGTACCCTTTATGCTTATAAGATCATTTGGGTCAGTTCAGGTATGTCACATCCATTCAGGATGAGCCATGTCAGGTCAGGTACGTTCAGGGTCAAGTTATGAGGTCAAATTATGACTAGCCAAGTCATTTAGATCCATTCAAGTCTTCCACATTCATTCAGACTCATTCAAACTAATTCAGAGTCTCCCAAGTCCAGTTAGGTCCGTTCATGGCCTTGACATTCAGTTGGGCCCAGTCTGACAACTTACGGTCCAGCCACATGATTCCATGTCAGCTTAAATTCTTTCTTGTCGTTCTTGTTCATTTCAGCTACATCCAAACCAGAGTAGATCAAATGAAGACATTTTAGGCATTCTGGGTCCTTTCAGGTCATTTCACTTTCATCATCCTCGCTTAAGTCAAGAAGGATCAGTTCAAGTCATGTCTGAACAGTATACGCATGTGCCGAAAGTCTGCCCAATCAATGCATTTTTTTTTATAGATATTATTAGGTCTTTCAGCTGCGAAAGGGATGGACGGAAACAAGTGGATGGGATGAGTTGGCTTTGTAGATCGGCTGATAGTTATGACATTCATTTTTATGAAATATATGCACCACGTCAGAGTAGAAATGTGTGGGGTAGATGGAGAGGAATTGGCCGGAATAGTTGGCTTGGTAGAGAGTGGTGGGTTTACTAAGGATAGTATATACTGTATAGATAGGTGTTGTCATTAAAGATTGCAACATTCCCATGGGAAAGCAGGATGGTCTCCACGCAGCTGCAAGTCACTGACATACATAAAAGACCAAATTTCTGTGCAGATTTCCATGATACATACAAGAAAATATGAGTGTCTGTATAGTTTGTCCTGTGACCCAATAAAACCCTATAAAAAGTCTAAGTGAGATAAATGATAAAAGTGTCTAGGTGTCTTTGCCCAAGGAACAATTGCACTGAAGTGAATTAGTGAAGTAATGAAGCAATGGCACCAGATTGAAAAGTATTCGGAAGAAAAAAGAAAGAAAAAAGAAGACGAAGGAAGACACTGAACAAGCAAATATGGTCTCCTCCATAGGTAGGAGACTTAATTCGACTGGTAAGTGCAAGGTAAAAGTGAGGGAGGAAAAAAAAAAAATGGGATGGAGGAGCTGCAAGGAATGGATGGGGAGGATGATATGAATTACGATGGAGGTGGATGGTGAGATAGGACGAAATTAATATAGGAACGGTGATGGCGATGGGAAGAGATTTTTGTTAAAAGTTTGATGTGTGTGGTAGAAAAATGGTGAGGTAAGTAGATAGGGATGGGCAGGATGTGCGGGGACGGCGGTGGGTGGTGTGTCAGGGCAGGCCGAAGACTATATATCTGTTTTTCTACTCCAAACGCCTTTCTCACGTAAGGGGTGGCCACAGACAAATCACCTCCACCTATCCCTGTCCTCTGCCATTCTGCTGCCCTCACCCCAACTCACACCCCTTTCTATTATATGTATCTCCACTCCCTCCCTCCATCTCATCCTTTGTCTCCCCTTCCTCCTCCCCCTCACCATCTCGCTCATACACTCTTCTAGTCAGCCTCATTCTGTATCTTCTCCACATGGCCAAACCATCTTCAAGTATTTCTCATAACAATTTCAAACACGTCCATATCAACACAACGTTCCTTTACTTCCTCATTTGTCTCTCTGTCTCTCCATGTAACTCCACATTCTCCCCTCAGATGGCTCGTTTCCACTGTTCTTTCTCTTGACTTGCATCATTCCAACAGGATAAACACACCCTGTGAAAATGGACAATGTATGGGCGCTGGTGTTGGAGTTGGGAACACATGTCTTAAAAGTTGAATATAGAGGAGGAGGAAGTTGATAATGGGGGTGATGGGCGAAGGGAGGCTGGCGGGATGGGTGGTGGAGTTAAATGCTGGTTTCGGCGTGGCAGTAGTACAGTATAAGACTAACTGAATAACCAACCATCGCCACCACCATCACCACCACCACCAACAACAACAACAACAAAGTAAGCACACTTGTATGTCTCATGTACTGCGCATCTCACGACACAGGTAATGGCAAAGCAATAAGCGAATAGGTTTGATTGGAGAAAACCAGGTGAGGAGATGATGGACATTAACCACCAACCATCAGCTAAGCAAATAACTGATTAGGTCCGTCAGTTAATCGGAGAAGCTGAGAGATATGAATGGCTCACTTGTACCCAATAGTAACCAATCAGATCACCGGTTTCGTTCCTGATTGCCAATTACTGTAAATATTGTAGGTATGTGTGGACTGTGTCTGGGAGGGTGGGTGGAAAGGTTAAAGGGAGGCAGAGAGAGAGAGAGAGGGAGGAAGGGTGGAGAGGGAGGGAGAAAGGGTAAAAAGCGTGGAGGAAACGAAAAGGTGAGAGGAGAGTGTGGGGAGGGGAGAGAGGGGAGGGAAGGAAAGAGAAAGAGTAAGAAGAGTGGGAGAGAGAAAGAGGGTGCAAAGAGAGGAGGAATTGAAAGGATGAGAAGGGAGGGAGCGAGGAGGGAAAGGGGGAGAGAGAAGTTAGGAATGCAGGAAGAAGTGAATGGATGATAAGAGTGGGAGGGAGGGCATACGAATAGAGGAGAAAGGAAAGGAAGAGAGAGAGAGAGAGAGAGAGAGAACAGGACAACGAGAGAAATGTAACAGGGAGGGGGAGGAACGGAGGAGAAAGTAAAATGGTGAAAAGAGAGGAAAAATATGAAAGGAGAGAGAGATTTAGACATACTGAGTAAGAAAAGGCGCGAGCGCGCGCTCGGGAGAGACAGACAGACAGACAGAGACAGAGGGAGAAAGAGGGAGAGGGGAAGTAAAAACGTAAGAGAAAATGTTAGTGTTTCTCTCTCTCTCTCTCTCTCTCTCTTAATGGCCCATTAAATGGCACTGGGAGCACAAACATTGACCTCAGCTATACAGAGGGAGGGCGAAAAGAGGGAATCAAGAATGTTACACAAGGAAGAATAACATGAAGGAAGGAAGAAAGAAAAACGAAGAATGAATAAGAAATTGAAGTCTTAAGGATGGAGGTGAAGGATGATTGCTGCTGTAGATATAGAGGGATGGAAGAAGACTAAAAGTTAAACTGATTAAGGCAAAAATGTAAAAATAATAAGCTGAAATAGGACTCCGGATGTTTTAGGTAATTAATGAAGAGGGGGATATATGTAAGACCGATAGTGGTGAGAAATGAAAGTTGTCATCATCATCATCACCACTACCACAGCAGCAACGACAAGCCATCGTCAGCATCAGCATCTTCATCATCATTATCATCACAACGACAGCTCATCAACATCATCATCATCATCATCACAACGACAAATCATCATCATCATCATTATCATCACAACGACAAATCATCATCATCATCATCACAACAAAAACCCACCATCATCATCATCATCATCATAATCTGCTCCATACTAGCCCAGCATATTGGTGGATATCCTCTTTCCATGTTGTTCTCTATTTCTTTCTTATTGCTTGTTAATAGAACAATACCTCACCCTTGGCAAAAAACAAACAAACAAACGGTAAAGAGTGAAACTGTACTAGAAAAGTACTATAAGGTCAGGGACAAAAGTTCGCCTACAATAGGGTATGTCTGTCATTTTTCTCCCTGACACCTTATAACAAAGAGATTCATCTACAATATGGACAAAGAAACTTATCAAGCGTCTCAGCCTGGGAATGCTTGCCAGTAGAGGGAAGTGAGTATTAGAAGGGGTGAAATATTAGCCAAACATTAATTCCCAACTGTACAGACACACTAATAATATACTGTTAAGGATCAGACGATGAGTAAGCATTAACAGGGTATTGGTTCATTTGTCCCTCTGAACCATTACTTCTCAGCCATTTTTCTGATTGAGTCACCCTTAAGCAGCATCTCCATGAACTAAGGCGCCAAGTTAAGAGGCCGGCCAGACATGCAGGGGCGGCCTAGCATTTAGTAAAAAAGGGGGATCCCAATATTTTCCTCTGGCCACTGATGACAAAAATTTATTGGTAGGGTCAGATTCATACAAAAAGTTGCTGGAAAAAGTGCTTTATTTCTAGTTTCGGAAATTCTACTTACTGCGGATATTAGGTTATGAGTTACTTCTCTGTTCTAACAAACGCAAGAGTTTTTCCCCTTATGGCAGCCTGGAATAAGTCAGCACAGCTGATAAAAAGGAAAGTCACGAAGGACACCTCGGATCCCCATATCTAATCTGCCATCAGTGCTATACACAGGCATCAGATTACACACACACACACACACACACACACACACACACACACACACACACACACACACACACACACACACAACACCGCTCGCTGGTGCAGTGGTAACGCTCTCGCTTGCCAACTGGTGGACGGGAGTTCGCGCCTCGCTCAGGTTGCGAAAAAGTTTCACTGACGAAGTGGGTGGTTACTGTCCCCCTTGAGCAAGGGGACGGGTGTGTGCGTGTGTGAAGGTCACAGCCTTGCCCTTAGATCGGACTATATGAGCTCCCAGCTCCCTTCCGGGAGGGTAAAAGCTGACGATCACGACCATCAAGTGATCCTGACCGACCCGGTGAATTACACACACACACACACAAGGAGCACTGAGAGAGTCCAGATACCTATTCCGACTCATAATCGAATTACTTTATTTTTTGCCATAACATTATCCCTTACACCATCTTTGGTTCGAATCAGCTGAAATCTTAGACTTCACTTCTCCCCGTAATCTCGACCTTTGATCTCTCCAAGTCCCAGTGACCTTGACCATTAACTAATTATTCTAAAAATTAAACCCGTCTATATTTGCCTTATGCTGAACCCTTCCACAAAGTTTGATCTAAAGCGGATAATAACTTTAAGTTGATCTCGCCACATGACCGACTTTGTGCTAATTGTACTCCGAAACAAAAGCTTTACCTCTTGGCTGACTGTCAACATATCCACCAAGTTTGGTTGAAATCAGGTCAAAACTTTTAGAATTATTTTGTTCACACCCGGACACGTGGGTTGAACTATGACCTCACCTAGTGACCTTGACCTTTGACTGATTGTTCTCATAATTAACTTCATTATTGCCTGACCCTCAACACTTTCCCCAAGTTTCATCGAAATTAGATAAAAAACTGTTTAAGTTGACATTGCTAGATCAACCTTTGACCTATCACTGTTTCCTCTCTGGCTGAACCTCAATGTTTCCACCATATCTGGTTAAAATTGGATAAAAGTTCTTTGAATTATTTTGTTCACACACACACACACACACACACACACACACACACACACACACACACACACACACACACACACACACACACACACACACACACACACACACACACACACACACACACACACACACACACACACACACACACACACACACACACCTTTCAAAACATAACAGCCATTCTCGCTCCGCGATCACGGGCGTAATAATATCGTCACAATAATTGTGTCACACCTGCCGTCTCCTACACACGCCTCTAGATAATAACGATTTCCCTGTTTCAGATTTCCCCCGAAATACTGCCGAGCCGACACCTGTCAAGGACAGAAGACCAGTAACAGTTCTAAAACGAAAAAAATGCTTAATATAAAGACCCAAACACATTTCGGACGCTTTGTGTGTGTGTGTGTGTGTGTGTGTGTGTGTGTGTGTGTGTGTGTGTGTGATGTATTAAGCAATGTAGAGAAACTTGAACTAATGAATGTAATTCTTCGGTGCAGTTATAGAGGAGAGTGGAAGATAGAGTGACGTTATGAAAAAATGTGGATGATGCTATGAAGACCTTGATACGAAGCAGAGATCTGGAAATAAAAGCTACAAGTGGGTTGCATGGTGTGTCAGCGTGCACATTAACTTATACGTACTTTGTTTATGCCATGAGTGTGAAAATCAAGAGAGAAAACCATGTGGAATGTGTGTGTGAAGTGCTTATATAGGGTGAAAAGAATTACAAATATCCTCATTCGCGAAGGATATGGAGTAAAGAAGTCTTTTGATAATTAGTAGAAGAGACGTGTGCTTAGATGCTTTTGCTATTATGGAGAGAACAAATATAGATAGTTTGGTAAAATGGCTGCATGCGAGTATTTCTGAAGGTGGGAGGAGGTTTTATAGGCAGGAAGAAGGTGGATAGTTATGATAAGCGTGTGAGTTGGAAAGCAAGGTATGGAAGTAGAGAAGGCTATGGAACTACCGAGAGATCGAGTTGCTTGGGCGAAATGTGTACGTCGGAGAAGCACGTAGCGAGGATTTAGCAACCCCCTTTTCAGTTTGATAGTCCGTGGAATGACTCTATCTGGCCTGTGTATGTGAAGCGTATTTATAAAGAAAGAATAATATGTGTTGTTAGTTAGGCTTGTCAGGCGGAGCTTGAATGATGCATGAAAAGTTGTGTGCTCCATTTCACTGGGCATGCTGTAGATAGTCCTCACACTTTCATACTTTATCTTTGTTTCTGAATCCTACATCACCTATCGCTGAGTAGGAATGGGGTCATGATGATGATGATCATGATGATGATCATGATCAGTTTTCTGTCTTACTGCTATTTTTTTTTTTTTCCCACTCCCACTTCTTTAATACAAATACAATTACAGTACAGTACATTTACGAAAGGGAGATAACACACAACTAGGGCAATCGTGTGTGTGTGTGTGTGTGTGTGTGTGTGTGTGTGTGCACGCGCTTTAATTTACAATATTTCCGAGAAAGCAGCACGGAAAAATTAATGTTGGAAAGTTAATAGTTGGAGTGTGAGGTATACAACTTCACTATCTCTGCTGACGATGGCACCCTGCCATCTTGTATTTATTTATTCTGCCTTACCGAATCGGGTCAACCTTGGGTCACTCCAGCCAGCCTGATCGCCCTTGCCCCTACCATGGTCTAAACCACCATGCCCACTCCCACCAACCCTCATCCTTCGTCACCAGCACTAATCCAGTAGCTGGCCGTGGTGACGGTCACTCGTGCTCAACAGGAAGTGAATCCTAAGAATCTCTAGGTAAAAAGGTACGATCAGACTTAACTTAGAAACTATTAGGAAGAGACTTCTGCAAAAGGCGAGGTAAACAATACGAATTAATCCCTTCACTACCAACAGTCTCCCCTTGGCTGAATAAACTCGTCGAATGTTACAGAGCTAAAAAATATGTCATTGTTGTGCGAGAGGAATTACGAACTCAGGTTCAATTTCTGAGGGGTATTACTGACATTTTTGTGTATGGGTTTCTAATATGCGTGACTTGCTTTTCAAGTAATATAATTTTCATTCTCGTTTAGTTCCCCAAATTAGTATGATTTTTTCCCCCCACTAAGCAACAGCGAGTTTTTCTTCTCATAAAGCAGCATTTTTTCTCTCTCATCTCTAAGCTATAGTTTTTCTCTCCTCAAAGTAACATGATTCATTTGCTCTCCCAAAGTACCATAATTCAACCTTCCCTTCCCCATGATATATGATTTTTTCTCCTCCCACAGTAGTAGCAGTTCTTTTCCTCCCAGAGTATCTAAGTATTTCTAGAACTCGAATTACTATTTTTATTTTCAGAGTACTGTATATAACTGGTGGGCGCTAATCATCAGTGGTGGTGAGTATTAAGTGTTTCTGGGAATAGCACACCTGCAAAAATGTATTATTACTCTGATGTGATTAACCCTTTGAAACCTGTGTCCTGTTTTGAAGGCGTTGGTAATGGTTATAATTATCGTTATCCTTAGGTTCTACATTCTAAGAGCTTCTGAACTGAACAAAATCAACTGAAGATGGTAAGAATATACTAAAATAGACCACCAGATTCACGGAGTTAACATTTCAAAACATAGGCCGAAGAATTTGAGTATTTGTCCTATTTTAGGAAGTAAGTTACTCTATTATAACAATGATGAATATAAAACAGTAGAACCGGGGCCAAAGAATCATTTGTAAGTTGCTTAAAATCTAAAAAAAAAAAAGAACTAGAAGTACTGAAGTGCATGTCATAGGCTTTTCAGTGACAATTTTTTTTAACTATTAACCGTTCCAGTACATTGACGTTTTTTAGAAGCTCATTCATATCGCCGACTTTACACAACTTTAAGTCCTTATACTGAAGGGATTAATGAAGCTGCAGCCAACCCTTCCATTTCGAAAACTCCATTATAAGCTAAATAAAATCGCATGGAGATAGCAACAATAAATGACATCACTATACTGAGGGTGTTAAAGTAAACCAACGTGGCATCAGTCAGACTCACAAGCCACACAGAGTTACCAGTCATTCCGACACACAAGGAGAAGCATCACTCACGTCCATTTTCGCCAAAGGTGATGGTACCGGTTCTAATAATGATTTTGTTGACGTACACTCCAATGCTGCGTCCCGTCACCAGCAACACCATGAACCTCTGTCGAATAAGAACCACGAATCTGACACATTTCCATTTATTCCTTCTCCTTCTGCCAACCCAACACTTTGCATCCCCCTTTTCCTGAGGTTCCATTGTTCTAACCTTATTTGGTAGAGATTCATATGTGGCTGGGAAAGTGACAACATATGACTGCCAGCGTACAGTTGCGGTCAGTAGTTTTTTACATCGTTTGGAAACCGTAAAAACTTAGCGAGATCTTCCTATGCTAACCAGTACTATTCAGGCTAGTTGGGAGGGTTGCAATCTCGTTTCAGTAGCTAACTTACGGTTATAGTAAATAGTTTGGTGCATTGTATCAAAGGCAGTATGGAAACCTAGTACAATGAGATCTTTTTAAGCTAACAAGTAATAGTCATGCATGTTAGAATATTTGTATTCTCGTCTCGTTAATTTTGTTCATTTGGGGTTAATAGTATATTTATACCGTCTTAACGCCGTGTCAAAACATAAGGAGATTCTGCTATACTAACTTCTAATATTCAAGGGAGTTGTAAGGTATATAATCACGCTTCATTAGTTCTATACCACAGACCTATAAAAGTATTATTGACCATAAATATACAGTCGGGGACTAAAGTTCGCCTGATATTCTACTGCGTCTGCCTCACATCTAAGGAATGTCAGTAGACTGTAGCATCAGTCGAACAGGGCAGTACTCCAGAGGTGGTTGGCAAGCCGGGCAGTAATCCGCTCGTAGGCGGAGAAGTGAAAGTGCGGCCTTATTCTTCACCAACATCCGCGGCCTTAACACAAATTTAAACTCAGTTCATTTTTTCCTTCGGTCCATATCCCCTTTGGCCCTTTTCCTCACAGAACCACAAATCTCACCCTCTACTGATACATCCCCACTTTGTTTTCCCGGTTACCAGCTCCTTACAAACTTCCGTAACAAGGGCGGCTCCTGTTGTTATATCAAATCCCAATACGCAGTTGACATTATTTTAAACTTCACTTCATCCAGTTTTGATACTCATTGTATATACTAAACTGTCAAAATATTACCTAATATATTTGTGTAGTCTGTCGCTCCCCCAATGCTTCTTCGGAACCCAATGTATTTGATTCCATATCCACACAGTTGAGTAACCTTAACCTTGCCCTTAGCACCGAAATTACCATTTTGGGTGATTTTAACATACATAATGTTGAATGGTTATTGCATTCTGCCAGGACTGACGACGCTGGTCTAGAGTGCGAGCTGTTTGCAGAATCGTTTAATCTCACCCAGCTGGTAAAGCAACCAACCAGAATACCTGATAATCCTGACCATAATGCCCATCTCTTGGATTTATTCTTGACAAATAATCCAGATCAATACAGGATAGAGGTACTGTCACCACTTGGATCCTCTGACCACAATCTCATCAAAGCCTCATTAGTTAACCCCCCCACACCTCCCCTTTCTGAACCTGTCAGGTTGACGCAATCGCACTTTGATAGGGCAGACTGGGATGGATTTAGAAATTATCTTGCTGACATTCCATGGCAGTCTTTCATCTCTAGTGATCCCAGTTCTACCCAGTCCCACATTTGAGACTTAATACTAGCTGGTATGGATTTATTCATACCAAGTCAACAGTTCACTAAAAGATCGAACTCTCCAAAATGGTTTGGTGCAAGAGCAACAGCCCAGAAGTCATTAGCATATAACTCTTACTTAAAATAAAAAACATCTGAATCACTTTCTCAATTTAAAATTGCTAGTAATCATGCAAAAGCTGTAATAAATCTAGCTAGATCAAACTTTCTTCAAAAGCAAGCATCAAAACTACTTAACAACCCTAATGACAATAGAATATTCTGGTCAACTCTTAATTCTTTCAATAATAACTTTAACAAGTCATCCTCCATTCCTCCACTAAAATCTTCAGATGGCATCATTACAAATGACCCCCGTGGGAAAGCAGATATTTTTGCCAGTACATTTGCCTGAAATTCCACCATAGACGATGCCAGCCAGAATGTCCGAAATTGACCCACTTAAAATACAGACAAGATACGTAAAATCCATCCTAGACAATTTACCTACCAACAAAGCTCCAGGCCCTGATGGAATTCCTCCAATTGTTTTGAAAAAGTGTTCCCCTGAACTTGCTTCTGTTATAGCTAAATTATTCAGACTATGCATACGTACTTCTTCATTCCCAAATTCATGGAAAGAAGACAATTTCCATCCAATTCCAAAGAAAGGAAGTTCCTCTGACCCCTCTGATTATAGACCAATAGCTGTCACATCTTCTCTTGGTAAGGTATTTGAAACTTTAATTAATAAGCACCTTGTTAAACATCTTGAATCCAATAACTTAATTAGTGGTTTTCGCCACGAAAGATCCACCATTGACATACTCAATCTCCTGACTCATACCATCCATAAATCAATTGACCTACATGGAGAAACTCATGCAGTAGCCCTTGATGTTTCTAAAGCTTTCGACAGAGTATGGCACCGTTCCCTGCTGTCCAAGCTCACTTGCTATGGTCTAACGTCTTTTGTTCCTTTGATTTCCTCATATCTTATTGACAGGAAAATAAAAGTAGATGATGTATATTCCAGTTTCCACACAATTAACACCGGTGTGCCGCAGGGATCAGTTCTGGCGCCAACCCTATTCCTAGTTCATAATAATGATCTCTTATCTGTCACCCACAGTCCCATCCACTCCTATGCAGATGACTCAACACTACATAGTTCATTCACACTCAGACACCTATTTACAAAGTCTGATATCTCTACCTCTCAACTCAGTACAGCCATCTCCATAAATCAAGACCTATCTACGATCAGTGAATGGGGACAAAACAACCTTGTCTCATTTAATGCTAGTAAAACTAAATATATACAATTTACTAATACATAGATATTGCCAGATTTGTGCAATACCTTCAGTGCTACTAATATTCCCATCTCCAAAAGTATTGACATTCTTGCGTCTCACTTAACAATGCCCTCAGCTGGACCTCTCATGTCAGATCACTTGCTAAAACCGCCTCAAAGAAACTTGGATAATTGTACAGAGTCTGTAACTTCTTCACTGACGAGCAGTTAGCTATAATTTATAAGAGTCATGTGTGCTCTCAGCTTGAATATTGCTCACCATTGTGAAATGGATGTGGAGAGGTTGCATTCAAACCACTAAACAAAAATCAGAACAAAGCTGTTAGAATTATTAACAACCCTGCCATTACAAATAAACTACCTCCCTTACAAGTAAGAAGTAATGTTGCCTCCCTTGCATTATTTTACAGATATTTTTATGGCAAATGCTCAGATGAAGTTGCATCCATGGTGCCACCTCTCCATGCCTTCCCTCGTGCTACACGGGCATCTGGTAGCGCTCATGACTGGAATGTCACTCAGCCATATTGCAGAACTTCTGTCTATCAGAATTCTTTCATTCCCCGAACTGCATCTTTTGGAACTCGCTTCCTCAGAGTTGTTTCCCTCCAAACTTCAACCCACAGCTGTTCAAGTCTAAGTGTTACAGATACTTTATGAACAGAGGACACCAGTGTAATCTGGTGTATTGATTACTTTTTCTTATTCATTTGTTTTTCCTTCCTGTGTTCTCTTATTAAAAAAAAAAAAAAAATCTCTTCCTTGGCAAATCACATTAGAGAGATTATCTGTGGCCAAAGAAATGTTTCAAGTCCCTCTGGGCTTAAAAACAGTAGCAGTAATGGAAAATAAGTAACTGAAGAGGTGGAATATTAGGCAAACTTTCTTCCTCGACTATACATAACCTCCCCTTCTCATTTTCCGTACACCTCGTCCCAGTAGTCGTGCATCGACGAAATCTAAGCAGCATTCTGTTTCCAATTCCTTAGTTTCTGAGTTGACTGCCTTGCTCATATGTCATTATCAAACACATTTCAACCTCTTTTGCCCGAGTTTACCATCTGTATTTCATTCTTGTTACCACTGTGGCGCCAAGGAGAGGTTAATCGAACCGGAGGCGATACACGTAGCCATCTTAACTCCTGCGGTACAAGACGACTTTCTTGAGTTGAATAAAATAGTCTGAAAATTGCAAAAACGAGCAAAAAAAAAAAAAAATCATCTGATTAAAAGGGTTAACCAATGAAGAGCAGCTCCCAACTTCGTATTTTATGTTACCTGTCAGTATTACCTTGACTCTGATTGTCCTAATACTAAAAACTCATAATTAAATTACAAGGCAACTCTTTAACTCTCTCTTGGTCACGTCCTCTCAAAAAAAAAAAAAAAAAAAAAAAAAAAAAAAACTTACTCTTTTTTGCCTAACACCACATGATTTTATGCAGCAGCTGATCTTGACATATACAAACCTAGAGATGGTAATACTGTCAGCTTCAACTTTCAGGGTCGAGACAGCTCTCATAATATACTCCAACTGAGAGTGGGTCACATGAGCCTGAGAGTGTTAAAATCATATTAGTTTCAGTGTATTTAATTTGTGTTTATGGTGCCTACTGAATTTATCACAACTTATTTCTCTTTCTCATAAGGGAGAGTTGACAAATCTGTTCTCCTAACCTCTTTAATATGAGTCTTTTTTTTATTATTATTATTTCTCCTTGCCACCTCGGAACGCTTTATTCAACACGGAAAGTACCTCTCGTTCTGAAGAAGACTCTATTACCCTCTCCAGTTCGAAATCTTTCATAAGTAGGATAAAATTGCCCGAAAGTAGCAAGAAAAGTAACAAAATCATCGTACGAAAGGGGTTAACGGTATTGAAAAGCATCCCTTCGGTCTCAGTGGTACGGCCGATCGATGGTGCAAGTGACCGATATTCCCGCACATCGACTGAGACACTTTTGGATTAAGACAGTATTTGATCAGAACCTCATAGCCTACACAGACCGGTATATTTGATTGATTCGGTAGCTGACATCCCAGCCCACAGACAGCTCGCACATGTATTTTGATCGATGCAGCACGGGACTCAAGTTACTGCATATATAACCTACGCATGGAATTTGATAGGTCCAACATTTGACCTTCCTGCATATGTGGCTTACACACACACACACACACACACACACACACACACACACACACACACACACAGACACACACACAGACACACACACAGACACACACACACACACACACACACACACACACACACACACACACTGATCCAGCCTTTGAGATTCCTGCTATGCAACTTACGCTCACACACACACACACACACACACACACACACACACACACACACACACACACACACACACACACACACACACACACACACATTGATCCAGCATTTGACCTTCCTGTTGTGTAACTTATACACACACACACACACACACACACACACACACACACACACATTGATCCATCACTTGATTTTACTCCTACAAACATAGCCTACATACCAGACTTTGATCACTCCAGCTCATTACCAAGACTCCAGGACATAGCCATGTAAAATTCACTGACATTATATTACCGTAATCCAGCTCATGTCCACGAAGATTTCGATTGATCCAACCTTTGACATATGGCCTACACGTGTACATATTGTTGATCGAGTCAGTGTTTGACAGTATTTCTGCACACAAAGCCTTCACACAGACTTAGGTCAGTCCAACAGTGATTAACACTCCTGCATATACTGTAAACAAACAAATTTCGATCGATCCAGCATTTGACCTTCCATTGCATATATCGGATATTACTATGATTCCTTCAGCATTTAGCTTCCCAGCACACAGAATGCTATGCATATATACTGATCGATACGATAGGTACCCATAAACATATAATCCTGAATTTGATCTTCCATCACACATACAGGCTGCACATATGTTTTGAATGATTTAGCATTAGAACTTCCAGCACGCGTATAGACTACATCTATATTATGTTTGATACAATAGTTAAACAATATGGAGTTCGCACAAACCTTGATATATCCAACATTTTCCCGATATTCCAGCCCACATAAATTAACAAAGGCTAATCTGTTCAGCATTATTCGACATTCCTGAACTTTTGTCTGTTTACATCCATGTCGCCCTGTCCTCCACTTTCAGGCTGCCCTCTCTTCATCTCACATCGCTGTCATTCATACGCTCTCCTCATCGCCCATCTCCCTCATGCTTGGTTTCCCACTCCTCTCCACTTCACTGGCATGTACTCTTCTAGTCAGTCTTTGTTTCTTCATTCTTCCTCGAGTTACCTACACAACTTCACATAGTCTGTTTGTAACTGAGTTTCATAATTTCGTATACACAGCCACAAACATTTCCAGCAGCCGACTAAGATTGCCGGACGCGTCTGTGCGTCTGTGTATGTGGTTGGCCCATATATATATATATATATATATATATATATATATATATATATATATATATATATATATATATATTAAAACAAGTTCTGTATTAGTCCATAGTACTGCATATTTCCACACAATTTTTGAGGAATTCAGTATTTGACCGTTTTCGTGCATCAGTTATTTATAGATCTCCGTACATATTTTCGTTGATCCAGTATATAAATGATGCATCTATAAATAAAGGCATCCAGCAAACCAAACTTTGACCACTTCTGCATATACAAAGATTTCGATCGATTCGACAAATGTCTGGCGGCCTTACTATGAACCCCTTCAATCCAATGACGTATTTCATTTCTGATGCTTCGACAGATTTTCCTCAACTAGGCAATGGGGAAACTTTTTGAACTGAAAGTGTTTATATATACTGTATGTTGCCTTTATTAACCACTTCACTACTAGAGATCCTTACCAATATGAATAAAATCGTCTGGTGATGGTTTGATTAAACAGAACATCCGTCATCGGACTGCATGGGTTAAAAAGAAGTTCGCAGAGGAGTATATAAACCCCTGAATGTAGACGAACATTTATGGAACACTGGTATTTATTGTTATCAGCCAACATGATAAATTACAGAGTGTAGTGTTCAGAACCACAGAAGGGTCATACATATCCCTACAAAATTACAGACGTCGGAAATTTTCGTTAAAAAAAAAAATATAAATAAATAAAAAGAAGGCCTGTCCATCCCCAAAGGACCTCAGTTTTAATAAGACGCCCATGAGAGTCCTTCATATATCAGTACAGATTATGAGCAGACCAACATTTGATAATAATCTTGCATGCTGTATATTATTCAGATTTTGAGGGATTCGGTATTCGTGCATATATCTACACAAATTTTGATGCTTCTGAAATTTGATCGATATTCCCGGATAACCCCTGCAGGTATACGTATAGCCACCACCAGTTGAATCAGCCCTTCTTTACCATTATTTAGTTTATATTTTCATTCTTACCACCGCCAGGGGATTTTATTTAGCTTGGAGAAGACCCCTTGCTGTGAAGGAATTAATGAAATCTCTGTCTAGCCACCCCATACCAAAAACTTCTCGATAACTAAATAAAGTCGTTTAAAGGCGGTACGAATAGAGTACAAAGTACGTCTTTGTAGTGAGTTGGTAAACAGTACCATGCCATCACACTGCACAATACAGGTGGTCCATACATATACACTGCGTCCCTTTGCCATTTCTCAAGTGCTGCGGGGACGGCTTGGTCTGTTGCTGTGTTTTGGGAATAGGTTATGTTGTGTTAAAAATAATGCAACCACTGGCAAGTTACCGTTACTTATCATGAAGTTACTAGTCATTATCAAGTATTATTTTAATGCAGGGTAACGCTGACCGAGCCGTCCCTGCTGTACACGAGAATTGGCCATGTGGCGCAAAAAGGACCACCTTACATAGCATGTTAATAAAGCGTGCTCGATGTCGTCTCATTTATTGGGTTTTTGCTGTCTCTTGATGGTAGGTTACGATTCAGCTTAAGACAGACCTTTTTGAAATGGTCAGATACAGTCTCCACCAGTAAGGGGCTGCTCTAAACTGAAGGGTTCTGGCATCAGCATCAACTGAGGACAGAACAACATAATTTTGGCGAAAGGGTTAACAAAATTTACCCCAAGAGTTTTCCTAGTTGAACAAAACAAACAGTGAAACAAACAAACACCTACAGTACTACCCGGGCTGAAGGGGTTAAGAGATATCGATTCTAACCTCATCTTTCGGGGGGTCTCTTCGGCTGAACAGAATCATCTAACATTGCCCTGAACAAAATATAAAGTAGGTCATCGAACTAAGAGGGTTAACAAGCCAGCCACAACGGAAAATATATGGCATTGAGCTAAGACCTAGGGCTTGGATGGGTAAAGGCATGGGCTGAGTGAGGTAAAGCCAGGTAAGCCACTCACCTTCACAGCAGTGGATCAAAGTGTCGCCGAGGCCAAAGCGAGGAGGCTTTTATCTCACATGACACCCGACACTTATTTCCTCTTAGCCCCTAATATTTCAGGTTTTCGTAGCATTTTGTTCTATTTTTATCTTCCACGACAGGCTCCTTTCACTACTTGATATTCTGTATTCTGTTGTTTGTATTATTCACAAGAGGAGCTTCACTCAATATTACGTGTTTAGAGTGTTATTTTTTCTTTATAAATTAATTCCTCCCTGCGTGTAGTTTTAGTGTGGTTGTGGTAGTTTCCGATTTTATCTGCAAGTACTTCATTACTTTTCGTCAACAGATCTTGTTGATTTTATCGAGTTTTGCTTTCTTCTGAATTTCGATATTTTTTTTCATTCGTGCAGTTTTCAAGGTACGTGTATCTGGATATGGTAAGGATTGTTTTTTTCTGTATGTTTTAATTAACAAGGGTAAATTCTTAAAATAATAAATTCTCCACTAGTCTATAGTGGATTTTTTTTTCCAGAGCTACTGTCAGATACCGTTTTCCAGCACTTTTTTTTTTTCTTTGCATCGGATGTTCAGTTTTCAGTCGTTTTTGTTACGAGTCTATTTAGATCACATTATCTGGCTGTATTTCTTCCTCGGTGCATTTTTTTTTTTTTTCCCTCTGTCTTCCAATGCTCAAGTTACCAGTTATTTTAGTTTTGGATCAGGAATGAACCACTTTTTTCGTGAAGTTCTTTTTTCACGATCTGGCGCTTTTTTTCTTCGGTCTGCCTGTGTTTGCTTCAAGTGTTCGTATGTTCTCTGGCTGCGGGTGTGGATCAGTATGGCAGCCAATTTTTGTTAGGATATTTTTCCACAACTGATATGACATTTTTGCTCACATTTTTATATGACCAAAAGTCTTCTTTCTTATCCATATATGTGGAAGCACTGTTATGAAAATATCTACCGGTATCCTCCCTGAATTGTAAGTAAAAATGCAAATGGAAATCGCTGACAATAACTGACTGACCAATACAGTGGGTGAAAGAGGTGATTGTAAGAAGACAAATATTGTACACATGAAGGAAGGACAAGAAGACAAATATTGTACACATGAAGGAAGGACAAGACGAGAGAGAGAGAGAGAGAGAGAGAGAGAGAGGAATCGTTACTGAGATGGAACAGAAATGCCTTTGAAGTATCCATTTAGGTCATTTCCTGGTTGAATACGATGTCAGGCAACATGGATACAAACAAACTGATTTGGTACTTCAGAGACACGACGGAGTACCACTTCACCACGATGACGTCTTTTCAACTATTTTCAGCAGACCACCAGACGATTTTACTCAACTTATGAGGTACCTGTCGTAGTGAATGGGTTGGTGAAATCTATTGCCTACCGATCTCGAAAAAGTCCCTTGCATGTAAACTGACCATACTCGTTTTACTCTTACTTGGCCTAAAATTGTCATCGCTCCATCTTGAATATTGGGTTATATCAATAGCTTAATACTAGAGTAGAATGCTAGTCACAAAAAAAGTGCAATGGAAAGAATGTAGAGCTGTAGTAGGTTCTTTCTCTGCTACTGACCTATGTGAAATAAACTGCAAAAGGCTACGTTAATGTACAAGGACTCATGGGCTGGAGATAACAAGAGAATATATAGTGATATTGATAAGTTCTTATTTGATATGTATTGCTCTTTGGTTTTGGGTTAAATACTATAGCTAAAACTTCAAGTCTTTACATGTCTATATTTACACGACAACTGGTAAATATTTTCTCTACGGCCTAAAAACGTCCTTTGTATTCATTTTTTTTCTGTCTCATGATGATTCGTGTCAGCTTAGGAGAGGTTTTTTGAACTGGAGGTGTTAGAACTGACTTTATCAACATCTTCAACACGAGAAGTCTTTCCTAACCTGAACAAAATTAAGTCGTCTAAAGAAAACAGTAATAAATTTAATAAGATGTCATCGTAGTTAAGGATTTATTTGGCGTGTCTCGTAAATAGAATTTTGGGGGAACATCATCTGAGTCTTTTTAAATTAATTCTTGCCACCATCAGGCGATTGTACTCGGCTTCGGAGAGACATGTCAGAGTTGCGGGATACCGACCACTTCAATAAGAAACCTCTTTCCTAAGTTAAGTAAAATCGTTTAGAGGTTACAAGAATATGTGAATATAATAGTTGATCAGATTTAAGGGACTCATTACAGAAAAACAGGAAGGAAAAATAATGAGGGACTGTATAATAAAATGTGACAGCCATTTTAAAGCAAATGCAAAAGATATGAGGGAAAGAAAATAAGTAGACTAAGAAGGAATATAAGAATGACACGTTTAACAGTTACTAAAGTACTTGATGAGAGTGCATCAGGGCCCTTCGATTAATGCCCTTGTGGTGCAGTGCAAGAGAGTATTACTGTGTGTGGTGTGGAGGGAATAGTGTGGCTTATTGTGTGGTATGGTTTGTTGTGTGTGGTTTGGTGTGGTGTAGTGTGGTTTGGTGTGGCGTATAGTGTGGTGTGGGGTGGTGTGGTGTGTCATCGCTAAAGTCGCTTAATATTTATGAAAGTAATGCACCTTGCGTACGAAAATCCTTAGTGAGAGATAGACGAACAGAGCCGCTCCTAGATACTCGTATGCTCCTGCATCCAGAAATGAGAGAGAGAGAGAGAGAGAGAGAGAGAGAGAGAGAGACGTCAACGTGGGAAGAGAACACATGTGCAAGGGAGTGACCACATGGAGGAAGGGAGAGTGGGAGGGTATGAGCATACTTGTGTGTGAGGAAGAGAGAGAGAGAGAGAGGAAGGGAAGAAGTGCATATGAGGGAGAGAGGGAGCACATGTGAGACAGGGAAGGAGAGCGCACATTGTGGGGTAGGGAGGGAGAGAGCACATATGAAGGAATGAGGGAGGGAGAGAGAGAGCACATAACAAGGAGATAGGAAGGGAGCAGATGTCAAGGAGGGCGGATGGGAGGAAGGAAGCACATGAGGGGGAGGGAGGGAGCATACTGTATATGAGGGAAGAAAGGAGGGAGCACATGTTAGGGAGGAAGTACAGTATATGTGACGGAGGGAGGGAGCACGTGTGGAGGAGGGAGGGAAGGAGGAAGAAAGAGTGCACATGTGACTGAGAGGGTGGAAGGGAGGGAGTGTATGTGAGAGAGGAAGGTAGGGAAGGAGGGACGAAAGGAGGGAGCAAGGGAGAGAAGGAGGGAGGATAGGAAGAAGGGAGGGAGAGTGCACATGTGAGGGAGGGAGAGAGGGAGGGAACACACCACCTCAGTCAGCCAGCGCCGCCACAAGACTGATGAAGTGCTAGCCTGTTGCCCTTCACCGCTCGCCCAGCACCACCCACTCTGTTCCTCCCGCCCACTCACTCCAGTCCCGCCCACCTTTTGCCTTTACCACCCGCCCACCCTCTGCCTCTACCACCTGCCCACCTTTCACCGCCTATCCCATGCTCTCCTCTTTCTCCACATCCTCTATTTTTCCACATCTTCTAATGCCTCATCCTTTCTGGCCTGTTTCTCCAACCTCCACTCATTATCCCTTCCCGTCCTCGCCATCCCACTCATCCATCCTTCCTTGACAATTCTGCATTTCTCCTCGACCCACATCCTACTTTCGATCCACCCGTTTTACCTGCATTCCACCGAGCCACAACCGTGAATACCTCTCTCATTCACCTACAGCCACCCCTTCTTATATCTCACCCACGCACACCAACCACCCATACAACTCACGTACACACCTCATTCCTCTAAGTCCCTCACACCCCTAACACACACCCCTCACATATACTCATCACACCTTCACTCCCTCACATATACTCATCGCACCTTCACGCTCTTACACCCCTAACTCCCTCACATCCCTAACACACACCCCTTACACACACTCCTCACTCACTCACCCCTCACATTCACCCTTCATTCCCTCACACCCCTCGCATTCACCCCTTACTCCCTCACACCCCTCACATTCACCCCTCACTCTCGCACACCCCCCATATTCACCCCTCACTCCCCTAATTTCCTCACAGCCCTAACACACATCCCTCACACACACTTCTCACTCCCTCAATCCCTTCAGTATGCAACACCCCACACTCCTATTACTCATACTTCTTAAAGTCCTCAGACAAACCCTCCTACCCAACGCTCTCACCAACCACACCTCTCACACACACCTCTCACATCTGTCACACCCACCCCACACACCAGTCATACCCCTCACACCTGTCACACCCACCCCACACACCAGTCATACCCCTCACACCTCTCACACCCATCCCACACACCAGTCATACCCCTCACTCCTGTCACACCCACCCCACACACCAGTCATACCCCTCACACCTCTCACACCCATCCCACACACCAGTCATACCCTTCACACCTCTCACACCCACCCCACACACCAGTCATACCCCTCACAACCCTCACTACCTTCATACTCCAGTGTTCAGAGAAGGCAATACATCACAGCCAGGAAATTACCTTCCAGTTAGGTTAACATCAGTCGTAGGCAAGTTGTTGGAAACAGTAATTAGAAATAAATTGGCAAAGCATTTAGAACAAAATAACCTCATCAAAGGCTCAGCAAATTGTGTTTAACCAGTCTCCTTGATTTTTTTCAATTATGTTGATATGTGCCATAAAAAATAAATCAGTCCATGTAATATATCTTAACTTTCAGAAAGCAATTGATAGTTTCCCATGATTGAATTCTTCAGAAACTTAAAGTATGTGGTGTCGGTGGCAATTTACTAAGATGGATTGAAGGCTGGCTTATGAAACCTAAACAACAAGCTGTAATTAAGAGGAAGGAATAAGAAAAGATGAATGTTGAAAGTGGAGTGCCACAGAGTTCTGTTTTGGGTCCTGTACTGTTTCTAAATTATAGCAGTGATACAGATGAATGTTTTTGTTGTAAAACAGTCAAATTCGCTGATGATTCGAAGATCAGTAACAGAGCAGGTATCCTTCAACAAAGATCGATGATTCAAAGAGATAAAGATAAACTGTTCAATTGGACTCAAACATGACAAACGAATTTTAATACTGACAGATGCAAAGTTCTAAATATTGGGAGTAAAAATTTAAAAAGATATATATATATATAAATATATAAAGTATATATATATATAGATATATATATATATATATATATATATATATATATATATATATATATATATATATATAACTGAGGCCTCGTATTCCTTCCCACCTTGCAATCTCTAACCTATAACTATGGCATCGTCACTTATGCTCCCAGTACATTATACCGACCGAATAGGACTGCACATCAACTGCTGGCAGCCAGTAGTAAATGCATTCATGAAACTTTTTAAATTTTTCCATATTTACAGGTAAAGATATCAGGGTGGGAAGGAATGCCTGACTACAATAGTACCTGCACTATAAATAATACGCAGCTCCTGGAAGCAAATCAGGATAAGTGTTTGGGAATAATCATATCAAATGGTGTAAAACCAAGTCAATAGTGTACCGAGGCAATAAAGAAAGCTAACAAACTAGTTGGATATTAGGCAGAGCATCTGAAATGTAATCGAAGAATATTATTCATACCTTGTACAGTTCCCTAGATCGTCCGCATCTAGATTGCTGTATTCCGTTTTTATCGCTATAATGCAAGGAAAACATTGAGAAATTAGAGAAAGTACGGTAAACAGTAACAAAAATGATACCCAGATTATGAAACAAACCGTATAAGGAACGACTATAAGAACTAAGTCTATTTAACCTTTCAAAGCGTAGATTACAAGGAAATCTAATTCATGTTTTTATAATTATAATTTTAACATGGCAACATGGTGATTGATAAGTACTTCACACTAGACCAGGCATTTTACACTAGAGATAATGGTTATAAAATTATAGGCCAAAACAGGTTTCCTTTAATTGAGGTGTCAACATATGGAACAAGTTTCCAAGGAATTCGGTAGACTGCAATACAGTAATAAAATTCAAATGTCGCTTGGATAAATTTCTGTCTTCAAATCCCAGTTAAACGTATTCATGGCTGCATAAGATAATAAATTTACTAACTGATTTCCCTCTAAGGGTCTGAGACTGCAGCAGCAGCATATCATCGTTACCGGATAATATTAGTTCTCCTTTGCGAATAAGATAGTGCAGAATATAGTTTTCTACTTCTCATTCTGTCCTGTGAAAAATCTATGGCAGTTTTTCTATGCAGCATTGTAGTCCTTATTTTTTCCTGCCGTCTTCGACCGGAGGGTTTGGTGGGAGAGGGGAGGTCTTCCTACTTTGTTATCCTTATACACACCTCAAAAAATTATTATAGACTATTCACCTGAAAAAATTAGATATCATGGTCATAGTATTCTCTTTGTACCTACACCCCTCACGCACATCTCACACCCGTCCCTCATAATCCTCACAAACCCTCACACCCCTCGCACACACCACACCCGCCCCTCACACGCAGCCTTCACACCCACCTCGCCCATTTTTTCCTTCTTTTTTTTTTCCCCTCCCTTTTGTACATTCTCATTTCTTCCTCCCGTCCTCTGTCTCCTCTGTATCTTCCTTCCTTGCATTTTCCCTCTCCTTTCCCCCGTCCCACCTGCTCCACCTTTTCTTATTATTTTTATCTCTCTCCTATTTCTTTCTTTTCCATTTCTCTTCCTTGCCTCCCAAACCTTCCCCTTCCTCGTCCATTTTCCTCTGTATCTTCCTCCCCTCCCTTCCTCTCCTCCCTCCTCTTCTCCCACCTTTCATTTTCATGTCTTGCCACTTCTTCTCAATCTCTCCCCTCTTTATAGCCGTGTTCTTCGATGTTTCTCGCCGGTGTTTATCTGTCTGTCTGTCTGTCCGTCTTTGAGTATCGATATATCTTTTTCTCTGTCTGTCTGTCTATCCATCCATCCATATATCTGTCTATCTATCTATCTATCTATCTGTCTATCTATCTATCTATCTATCTGTCTATCTATATGTCCATCCATCCCGTCACATCCTTTCATTCATCCACAAATCCTTACATTCATCCGTCCCTCACATTTCCCATCCTCACCTCGTTCGTAATGGTGATGGTAGCGATGATGAGGATTACGCCCAGTGTGTCATTCTCCACACTCTCTCAGTCGTGGTATTAGACAGAATTAATATATACTCCCCACTGTCTTATATTGCTCCTTCATATACTGCTTCATCCATTATGTTTCTCTTGATGTCTGTCTTTCTGTCTGTCTGTCTTTATCTATCTATCTGTCTGTCTATATGTCTGTCTTTCTATCAGTCTATCTATCTATCTGTCTGTCTATCCAGTTGTCTGTCTGAGTATTTACCTCTCTGTGCACAGTATTCATTTATCCATTCGCTCATCCCGCATTCCTTTGCCGTATCTATCCATCTATCTGTTTGTCTGTCTGTCTGTCTGTCTATGTATCTATCTATGTACAGTATATCCGTCCATCCATCCATCCATTTACCAGTCAAACCAACCATCGTCTTGCCTCTCCCTCTCCTTTGCCGCAATGTTGATGGTAGGGATAGTGAGGGTTATGGGTATCAGCCACCATACTCTCTTACTAGTGGTACCAGAAAAAAATAAAATAAAATATAGTACTGTTAAAGTGGGATAAAAGAAAAAGTGCAGAAAAAAGAAATGTGAAAGGCACAGACGAGACCATTAGGGATGACATAAGATTCGGAGTTCTGTATCTATTACTACATTCCACACTGTACCCACAAAACGGACGTAGTCTTTGGAATGTTGCAATGGGTATAGAACTAAATCTCCTCCCATCCCATATGCTTTCTTGTATCTGCGCTTTTTACATCTCTTGTTTCTGCACTTTTTTTTTTTTTCAACTGTATATCTTAAGAATAATTTTAGAATGATTATTTGTTAGTAGTTTATATATATATATATATATATATATATATATATATATATATATATATATATATATATATATATATATATATATATTGTTACATAGCCTATGATTTCATCATCCTTTGTGTAATTTTAACGCACAGTATGCTGCATGTTTGATCACGAGCGTGTTCTGCCTCAGTCCCCCCTTCTACCGTTATAGTAGAGTAAGTCGTCCTTTCTGTTATTCAGTGCGGGATTGTCGACCGTTTGTCCCCATCGCTTCATTTGCGCGTCCTTATTACAAGTTGTATCAGGCTCTGCTGGCCCCTATATAATGAGCTCAGTCTCTGCATCATTGCCACTTAGATCTGCTCCTCATTTTGTTCACATCTCTGTCCTCCCCTGTACAGATATTATTATTGTGAGTGCTCAAGAAGTCTCCAACCATCTAGCAGCTGTGTGTAATTTGAGTATAACTGTTGTTGCATTTTTTCTTGTACTGTATAGCATAAGTTTAATTTGTAGGCCTGGTGAAGTTTTTGTAATTTGTGTAGGGTTCTTTATGTCAGTCATTTTTGATAATAGTTTGTATCTGTAATTATTTATCTGGCATTCACTGAGTATTATCTGGTATCTCATTTTATCAGGGCTGACTTAGATAAATTTACTCTTTGCTAATTTCGTGTTAATAGAGGCTATTGCAGTTAACCATATATTTAACCTGTTTATTTGCCATTACATTATCTTTATGAGTCCTGAATGTTTTGTTGTTAGTTTGTGCATTAAACTTTAACTTGTAATTTTACCTAACTCTTTTGTTTTGAACCTGGAACTTTACGGGACTGTAGTGATTTTTAGTATTCTCACTTAAAGTGTACATTATCTTTCTCTGTTCCGTAACATAAATTTGGCGACCTCTTATCAGGATATTCAGGATATTATCATAAGGATATTGTTTGATATTTTGTGACTGTGATATATTCATGATGGCTACTATTTCTACACTTGATGAAGCCAAAGATTTTTTTGTCAAATGTGCAAACAGTGTGTGATATAGAAAACAGAACAAAGAATGAACTTAAGCTTGTTGCTCAACAATTGGGAATTGTTGTTCGCTCTCATCATTCTAAAGATCAGATTGTTGGTATGATTAATAAAAGCTTGTTTAATGTAACTCCTCCAAATGAGCAAACGCAGATTGAATTAGCTAAGTTACAGCTAGCCCTGCAGGAGGCTTGTGCTAAGGAGGCGGAGTCTCGTGTTAAGGAGGCTGAATTTCAAGCACGTGCTAAGGAGGCTGAGTCTCAGGCTAAGGAGGCGGAATCTCAGGTTCGGATTCAGGAGGCACAGATACAGGCACAAATTGAACTTGCCAGGATTCAGGCAGACCATGAGTATCGCATGAAACAAGGTGGAACTGGATCATCTAGCTCTGATGATTTTGATGTGGCTAAAAATGTTAAACTTGTCCCTCCTTTTAATGAATCTGATTTAACTAAGTATTTTCAGTTGTTTGAGAGGGTAGCTACAGGTTTTAATTGGCCTAAGGAGTATTGGCCAGTACTCCTTCAAACTGTTCTCACCGGTAAAGCTCAAGTAACTTATGCATCTTTGCCTCAGGATCAGTCTGATAATTATGATGTAGTTAAGAGCTTGATTCTTAAGGCCTATGAGCTTGTTCCTGAAGCCTATAGAGTAAAATTTAGGACAACTTACAAGCAAGATAAGCAATCCCATGTTGAGTATGCAAAAATCAAAGAAGATCTGTTAGAGCAGTGGTTAAATTCTAAGAATGTGGATTCTGATTTTGGTAAATTTAAGCAGATGATTTTGCTGGAGGATTTCAAAAGGTGTATTTATAAAGATGTAAGCCTATATCTTGATGAGAAAAGAATAGATAATTTGTCTGATGCTGCAGTTTTAGCTGATGAATATGTTCTCACTCACAAGAGATATTCTAAAGAAAAAGGGAAAGCTGAGAGTAAGTACGTTGCCTCTACTCAGAGTACAGGTAACAGGAAAGAGAATAAGGATGATGTTTCTCAGGAAGTAAATACCAGCTTCACCTCTAGATTTCAGAAAAGTAAATGTACTTATTGTAGTAAGCTTGGTCATACTACGGAGAGATGTTTCAGGAGACAGCGTGATGTGAACAAAAAGGAGTCTTTAAATATTCAGTCAATTGGTCTAGTGTCCACTCTTGAGAGTTCCCAGAATTCTTTAACTGAGTTAACTGAACCTGCTTTGAGGGGTAACTTAAATTCTCATGATGGAGCTCCTCTTTTGAGCAGTAACGTGGGTGACACTCTCAAGAGTTCATGTGCTAATTTCCTGTCTGATGGTTTTGTCAGTCCTCTGGACAGTAATGACAGGAAATCAGTTAAAATATATCGTGATACAGGTGCTTGCCAATCCCTTATGCTGACCAGTGTTCTAGGCTCTAATGTTAATTCCTCTGATGAAACTGTAATCTTACAAGGTGTAGGGAATAATTACTTCTCTGTCCCTCTGTGCAGAGTGAATTTAGAGTCTGGTTTTGTTAATGGTTCCGTTATGGTTGGGTTGGTTGAGACACTCCCAATGTCAGGTGTAACTTTCTTACTTGGAAATGATATTGGTGGAAGTCAAGTGTGTCCAGCTCCTCAGTTGTCTAGTGAGCCAGTGGCTGCATCCCAGGATTGTGATGTCCCTGATGTGTTCCCTGCATGTGCTGTCACTAGGGCTAAGTCTAAAGTTACTGGTGATTTAGAGGATAATGATGATGATGATGTTATCCTAGCTGACACTTTTCTTGCTAATTTGGACCACTCACCAGATGAGGCAGTACCCCGTAGTGTTGATAATTTGTCTCGTCAAGAGTTGGTTGAGTTGCAGGTTGCTGACCCTGAGTTGAAAGGTCTGGCTAACTCTGCTTACAGTGAAGAAGAGTCAGCCGGTGCTTCTACTTGTTATTATGTAAAGTCAGGAGTACTTATGAGGAAGTGGAGACCCCCAACAGCATCAGCCGACTGTGAATGGGAGGTTGTACATCAAGTTGTCATCCCTCGTGTTTGTAGGCAGGATATCATTAGAGTGGCTCATGATTCCAGTTTGGCAGGACACCTTGGAGTGAGGAAGACTGTGGCACGCATTTTGAAACACTTCTACTGGCCAGGTATCTTCAGGGATGTTTCCTGGTATTGTAAGTCTTGTCACACCTGTCAAGTTGTGGGGAAGTGTAATCAGACCGAAAGGTTGCACCTCTAGTTCCCATTCCTCCTTTTGAGGCGCCTTTCACCCGTGTGTTGGTGGATATTGTGGGCCCTCTTCCTAAGACTTCTTCAGGATTTTCTTATGTGTTGACCATGATTGATATGGCTACTCGTTATCCTGAAGCCATTCCACTTAGAAATATCTCAGCAAAGAACGTGGTTAAGGAAATGCTAGGGTTCTTCACAAAGTTTGGTCTGCCCAAGGAGGTACAGTCAGACCGGGGAAGTAATTTCATGTCAAACGTTTTCAAACAGTCTCTGAAAGAGTTGGGCATCACCCAGATCACGTCATCAGCTTACCATCCCCAGACCCAAGGAGCGTTGGAGAGATATCATCAAACACTCAAATCGATGCTCAAGAAATACTGTTTGGAACATCAGAAAGACTGGGATAAAGGTCTTCCATTCGTTGTGTTTGCTGCAAGAGAATCTCCAAATGAATCACTGGGCTTCTCACCTTTTGAACTACTGTTTGGCCATAAAGTAAGAGGACCCCTTAAGCTACTCAAGGAATGCTGGCTGTCGGAGGAAGATGACGTCAACCTGCTGGAGTATGTGATGAAGTTCAAAGAACGGCTGTCCACTGCTTTACAGCTGGCGAGAGAGAATTTAGGAGCTGCTCAGGAGAAGATGAAGACTTGGTATGATAAGAAGTCCAGGTTACGCCACTTTCAGCCAGGAGATCAGGTTTGATTCTGCTACCAGTTCATGGGCAACCTCTTCAAGCCAAGTTTAGTGGCCCTTATTTCGTGGAGAAGAAACTCAGTGATGTCAGCTATGTCATCGCCACACCAGATCGTAGAAAGAGCAAGCAACTATGTCACATCAACATGCTAAAGTTATATCACAGGCGGGACGAAAATAATCCAGTCTGCACTGTAGCTGTTCCACCCGAGTCTGCAAGTGAAGCTCTCCCATGCAGTATGAGCCTGAGTGATAGTTTGGGGAAGAATCCTGATATCATGAATGATCTCCAGACTAAGCTTTCTCATCTACCACCCAAGGAAAGGCAGGAGTTTTCGGCATTACTGCAGGAGTACCCGCAAGTGTTCCGTGCCACTCCAGGAAGAACCACTGTGTTGATGCATGATGTCGAGGTTGGAGACGCAAAGCCAATTAAACTGCCTCCTTACCGTGTGAACCCAGTGAAAGTTCCTCTCATCCAGAAGGAGCTTGGCTACCTGTTGGACCACAAGATGATTGAGCCCTGTCAGAGCGAGTGGAGTTCTCCTGTCACTCTAGTCCCTAAGCCAGGTGGGTCACATAGGCTTTGCATCGACTACAGACGTGTTAATCAGATAACTAAAACAGACACTTACCCTCTCCCTCGTGTAGAAGATTGCATAGACAAGATCGGAAAGGCTAGGTACATAAGTAAGTTTGATTTGTTAAAGGGATACTGGCAAGTACCTATGACTGAACGTGCTAGGGAGATCTCATGTTTTGTAACACTAGGAAAGGCTTTTGCATGTTCTGTAATGCCGTATGGTATGAAGAATGCACCAGCCACATTTCAGAAGCTCATGAATGTTGTAACAGAGGGTTTGGCAGGTGTGTTGTTTATATTGATGATGTATTAATCTTCAGTGACAACTGGAAAGATCATCTATGCCATGTCAGTAAATTTCTTGACCGTTTAGTTCAGGCTAATCTTGTAGCTAATTTATCAAAGTGTGAGTTTGGTCAAGCTAAAGTTCAGTACCTTGGGTATGTAATTGGTGATGGACATGTTGCACCACCAGGAGCTAAGGTTCAGGTTATAAGTGATCTTCCCAGTCCTAAAAGTAGGAAAGAGCTACAAAGATTTTTGGGAATGGTAGGTTATTACAGGAGATTTGTTCTTAACTTTTCTATTCTTGTATCACCACTTACAGACCTACTGAAAAAGGGAGTTAAATTTGTCTGGACCGATAACTGTGAATCCTCTTTCAACAAACTTAAAGCTATTCTATTAAGTCAGCCAGTGCTCGCTACTCCAAATTTTGCTAAGCCTTTTAAGATGGCTGTTGATGCAAGTGATACAGGAGCTGGGGCTGTTTTGCTGCAAGAGGATGATCAGGGTATTGAACATCCTGTATCTTATTACAGTAAGAAGTTCACTCCACCTCAAAAGAACTACTCCACTATTGAGAAAGAGCTTTTGGCCTTGATTTTGGGTTTACAGCAGTTTTCATTTTATTTGTGTTCTGGTTTTGACCCCATAGTCATTTATACCGATCACAACCCACTGAAATTCCTTAGTAAGTTTAAAGATAAAAATCAGAGATTGACAAGATGGAGTCTACTTCTTCAGGAGTATTCATTAGACATACAACATGTCAAGGGGAAAGAAAATGTTATTGCAGATTGCTTATCTAGACTTTAGACAGATTGTTTTAGAGTAATAAGAAATTTCCTTTGTAAATTTCTTTTTTTCTTTGTGGGGAGGTGTTACATAGCCTATGATTTCATCATCCTTTGTGTAATTTTAACGCACAGTATGCTGCATGTTTGATCACGAGCGTGTTCTGCCTCAGTCCCCCCCTTCTACCGTTATAGTAGAGTAAGTCGTCCTTTCTGTTATTCAGTGCGGGATTGTCGACCGTTTGTCCCCATCGCTTCATTTGCGCGTCCTTATTACAAGTTGTATCAGGCTCTGCTGGCCCCTATATAATGAGCTCAGTCTCTGCATCATTGCCACTTAGATCTGCTCCTCATTTTGTTCACATCTCTGTCCTCCCCTGTACAGATATTATTATTGTGAGTGCTCAAGAAGACTCCAACCATCTAGCAGCTGTGTGTAATTTGAGTATAACTGTTGTTGCATTTTTTCTTGTACTGTATAGCATAAGTTTAATTTGTAGGCCTAGTGAAGTTTTTGTAATTTGTGTAGGGTTCTTTATGTCAGTCATTTTTGATAATAGTTTGTATCTGTAATTATTTATCTGGCATTCACTGAGTATTATCTGGTATCTCATTTTATCAGGGCTGACTTAGATAAATTTACTCTTGCTAATTTCGTGTTAATAGAGGCTATTGCAGTTAACCATATATTTAACCTGTTTATTTGCCATTACATTATCTTTATGAGTCCTGAATGTTTTGTTGTTAGTTTGTGCATTAAACTTTAACTTGTAATTTTACCTAACTCTTTTGTTTTGAACCTGGAACTTTACGGGACTGTAGTGATTTTTAGTATTCTCACTTAAAGTGTACATTATCTTTCTCTGTTCCGTAACAATATATATATATATATATATATATATATATATATATATATATATATATATATATATTTATACAGACTAGTTGCCACATACTGCCAGCACACAAACGCATCTCCAGCCTCACATCCTAGGCGCCAACCCCGACCAGCCTGTTTTCTCCCAGGGATCTGTTCCTGCCTTGACAAATTTTCTCCCTTGAACCTATATTCCCTATAGACCTATTGTCCCCTTAGACCTATTTTCCCACATGAACCCATATGCCCCTGTGAGCCTAGTTTCTCCCATGATCCTAATTTTACCCATGGAGGTATTTTCACCTAAGGAACTGTTTCCCCCATGGACCTATTTTTCCTCTATATATCGATCTAAACCTTGGCCTGTTTCCTCCAGGAAGCTATGTTACCCATGAACATACTTTTTCTCATGGGCATATATTTCCCCATGGACATATTTTTCTCCCTGGACCTACTTTCCCATGGACCTATTTTCCATCATGGATTTATGTTCCACATTAACCACCTTTCTCTCCATTGGTCTTACTGGAAAGGGGCAAGACGAATCCGTGGAGTTCTTTGTATCTGAAGATTGATCTGAGTGTTACAGAATGATTTCAGGCTGTAATTGGTGTGCAGAAGTTCGATTGCCGCTCTAAATATGTAGTACAAAGGAAGTATAAAGAAAAGCAAACAGCAGCAGACCTATAGGTCCTTTCAAGGCTGTTTGGTTTAAGATAGGTTATAACTAGCCTAACTACTCTGTGGGTCAAAGGTAAGGATAGGAAAGGAAGATGGAAACGTCTCCAGCTATTATTTACAGTTTTGGTAGGTAGCGCATTGTGTACGTCTTTTTGTTTTAGAGTTATGATTGATGAAGAAAGAATGAAAGATAACTGAAATAAGAACAAAATCGATATTTTTACCACTTGAGTTCGTGACTCCTACGGTGGTCAGGCAGGCTGTGCGAGTAGCTTTGCACCTACATAGTGAAGGTCTTTAATCTGTAGGCATAACGTTGCACTTCGCAAACGTTTACATGCACGAGTCCCTGTGCGTTACGTGCGTGACGTCACCAGAACCTGAGCCATCCCTACATAGTAAGCAAGAATATTATGAGTCATATACAGTATTCCTAACTACTTTTCTTGCTCATGCTTATATTCCTCCATCATTTTTTTTCTATCTATCTGTTTATCTATCTGTTCATATCCATTTCTTACTAGAAGCGTGTTGCCATGTTAGGGTCTCCAAGGCGAAATCTCACATGATCCATGCCGCGTGCTGCAGATTCACTGTTATGGGCTGATCCCAGGTTTTGCAACCACTGATATTCTCTTTCACGAAGCCGTAGGACCCTCTGTTCTCTCACATATTGATTTTGCACTCAAATAGACCGATTCTGAACACTGTGTATTGGATGCCCAGTTTATAATAGTCAAAACAAACTAAACCCATAGGTGAGAACAAAGTGCCCCAGTGGCAGCTAAGTGTTCGAACTTAAAGTACGCAGTGAAAGAGGTAGGTAACAGTGCAATCACAGCATGAAAAGTCAATGTTCATTTACACGACCGTCGCACCAGTAGAACAGGACAGTACTCCCCAGGATGGCAAGCTGGTGACGGGGAGAACTGGGAGAACTGGAACTCCCATTTCACCAGCCCTCAGGACTTTCCTCCTGAGCATCTCTTTCCCGATCTTTGTCAGTCTTTCAGTAACACAGTGATTGGGCAACATACGTTTGTAAACATTTTTCTCTATCTACAGTAAGCTACATGAGCGTTACACATCTCACTTCCTCTTTCAAAATTATTAAAAATGGCGCCTGAGCATCTGCCCTGAAAAACCCCTTGGGAGGGACCATAAATGCCTCCACTGTGCATTTGTCAGCTCGGGACGACTATATGAAATGTCCTGGACTGTTGTTTGTCACTCCTCCTATCGTCTCTGCAATATTTTGAGGCCTTTCCTCTAATTTCCTCACTGTTCACATCGCCTCACATCCTCTAATCATCACATTTTTCTCAGTGATAATCAGATGTCTGAGGCAGCTGACAGGAAACTATTCTCTGTATCCTCCAACTTTATGTATATTATTTTCAGATCCAAAGAAGGTTGCTTAGTGTTCGTACTGCTCTCATGTTGCTGAACGTGAATCTTCTGAATTCTCTACACAATGCCGTTGACTGTCTTTTCATACTCAGACTGTACATACCTGTGCTCCTTACATATTAGTGATGGTCCGAATATTCGCTTTCGCATTCGCAAATATTCGCATATTTTTCGATATTAGCATTCGAGTTTTGCATTGCATGCTGTTATGCAAGTATTTTGCGAGTATTAATAATAAAACTATTTATAAAGTTTATAGAAAATAAAATAAAGAGTTCAATGCATGGGTTGAACGAGTGTTTTAGGCTAGTGTTGCCAACCAAGCAGCTGTGCCAAGCCAGCTAGGGCTGCTTGCTGTATCATACAGTGTCGCCAGATTCCCCAAAAAGTTTGAATTTCTCCGGATTTTTTGCCTGGTGACAGGTTTTCGGAATTTTTCATTAAAAAGTGGGTTTTCTCTTTATTTTAAGTTCATAACCAGAAAAAGTACACTAAATTTCAAGAATTTCTGAGAGAGAGAGAGAGAGAGAGACAGACAGACAGACAGACAGACAGACAGACAGACAGAGACAGACAGAGACAGAGACAGAGACAGAGACAGAGACAGAGAGACAGACAGACAGACAAACAGACAGACAGACAGACAGAGACAGAGACAGTAACAGAGATAGAGTGAGAGAGAGACAGACAGACAGACAGACAGAGACAGAGACAGAGAACTCCTGTCTGCCGTGGTCTGTTCTGAGTCCTTTCGAAGTTTGTAGAAAATTTATAGAAATTTGTTCATTCAATTTTGTATGGCTGAAAATCTTAGTGAAATTAATTTATACAAAAACTTATGAATAACTCACGTTTCTATGTCATCAAACAGAATATTCGTATTCACATTCGTATTCGCGAATACTGAAAATTTTTATTCGCATTCACAGATGTTGAAGAACATATACTCGGACCATCGCTTTACATATCCCTAATTCTACTAACTATATAAAATTCTTGTACTACTTCGAAGATGGAACATATTCTTTCCATTTCGCTTTTCTCTTAAATCTCCATCCTAGGAGCGTTGCAACATGCCTCACTCTTTTCTTACAAATAATTCCTGGGTTTACTCTGTCAATACTCTGGTTAGAATTTTATCATCATGATGTGTCCTATTGCTCCGATGAGGTCTGTGGCCTCTCCCAAGAAGCAGCGTCTGTGACACTTTAGAGCTGCGGATTAGGAGACCCTCAGGCAGCAATACTTTGATTTTCCTTGAAGTGACTGTTGTTTCAGTGACCAAGAGCCATCTGAGTGTGCTTCTCGCATTACGGAGATTTTTTTCTCAGGAATGGAATTACACAATTCGTTCCCTTACGCTTTGACTAATTCAAAGGAAATGGTTTAATCACACTTGTGTTAATGTTGTCCAGAACAAAGAAAAGACCTACAAGAGCCAATGGCACCAGCTCACCCATGAAATTTGTCTACTTCACGTTCTGCCCATAATAATTGTGCAAAATCTGTTCTTCATTGAATTATGAATATTTCATTTCTAAATGCTTTGAACTTTCTGACTCAGATTCATCCCACTCCTTCTGCCATCATGCCAGAATCCTTTCTAATGATCTGATTTCTCCTTCACTTCTCTTTCCTGATTTGTAGCTGTTTATTCTATTGCTAAGGCAGAACTCTTTTCCTAGAATTGTCCTCTAATTCCACTTTTGAAGATTCCATTGCCATCCCTCCATCTCCTCCTCTCACTGACTTACTCATGTCTGACAAGAAAATTTCTTTAAGAGGCATGCTTTTTACCCTCAGTATAATAAGGTACACAGGCCTGATGGGGCCACTCATTTTGTTCTTAAGAACTGTGCATGTGTGCTGATACCCTGCCTAGGCAAACTCTGTCGTCTTTGTCTGTCACCTTGCACTTCTTGCCAAAAGTTTGCTATCATTCAGCCTGTCCCAAAGCAGGGTGACCGTTGTTAGCCCATTAACAGTCGTCTAACGGCTGTAATATCTTAAGTTTCAATATGTATACTGAGCAGAAGAATTATGAAGTATCCTTTCTATCATCACCCTCTTTCTGACAGGCAGTATCGGCTCTACCAGGAAGGCTTCACTGACAGTATTGTCACCTTCCTTTCTGACTCTTTGTCATCTCGCTTTTGTGACTTTGCGAAACCATTGCAGTTGCAGCTAACATCGAAATGCGTTTCGAACGTGTCTGGAAAAACTATTATTCTAATTGCTTCTGCCAAAGAAGTTGGACGGAGGTTATGTATTCGTTAGCGTTTCTTCTTTTGTATGTCTCTTATCGGATTTCAGTGAAATCTGGTGGATAGGTGGGCACTAAGTCATGCAAGAGTTGGTTAGATTATGAGGTGGATCCGGATCCCGAAAAATCTTAATTTTCATTGGCGTTTGCGACGGTACGCCTTGTCTGAGATTGTGTAACAGGGCAGACCATAGAATTAATTACCTCCAGCAACAAGACCATAGGATTAATCATCTCCACCAATGAAAATGAACGGAGATTGGTTAAATCACATATTATATTGGCGTTGGCGGAGGTATGCCTCTCTGAGGAACTTCTAGTTTCCAAATTCTAGCTTCCCTTCTAGTTGTTCTATAGCTGCCCTTGTTCTGTAGCTACTCTGTTCTTCTAATGCTATACTTAGTGGTGTTCCTCAGGGTTGTATTGTCACCGACTTTGTTCCTTCTCTTCATCAATGATCTGCGCTGCACATCTAACTCTAACTTTTAATACACTGATGACTCCATCCTTCACAATTCCACCCACTTCTCACAACGTCCATCACAGCAGTTACTTCAGCGGTCATGGGATAAGGCTAAGGCACAATTAATTTCTGACTTGCCTTTATTTCTGGTTGAGTTAAGAGAAACCTGGCTGTTTTGATACATCTAAAACTCAGTTCCGACATCTTTCAACTCGCCAATTTCTTCCACAGAAGTATTTGTTATTCTTTAACAATATACAGCTTGGTCCCTCACCTTCTTTCGATGTCCTTGGGCTTTCATTCACCCAGAACCTATCATGAAAAGATCACACAGCCTCCTACATATCCACTTCCAGGAGACTAGGTGTACTAAGCCAACTCTGCACCATCTTTGCTTCCACACAGTTATTGACTTAGTACAGGATTTTATTCACCCCTGTGTGCAGTACAACGCATATGTGTGGAGGCCTCGCCACACAATTCTTCTAAATAGGCCGGAATCAAAAGCCTTTTGTCTCATAAAATCTCCTCTTACTGGCTTCCATCAACCTATCTCTCTTCGCCGCACTACTGCATCTTTGTCTACGTACTCTTACTGGTTCAGTGGTCGCTGCTCTTCTGAACAGTCTGCTTGCATCCTTCCTCCATTACGGAAGGCTTGTGCAAAGCACTCTCACCCCTTTCCTGAACAGTTCTGTAATGCAGTGGTTATCTAATACTGTCAGCCATTCTTGTTTGCAATAGGTCAGCTCTGGAACTGTCCCCCTCAAACTCTGTTTACCTCTACCTATGAGCTCTATTCTTTTAAATGCAATGTTCAGACATCTTGTAATTAACGGATCCTGAATTTTGCTCTCACTCTCTTTTTTCAACAACTTCTCAGGTTTTTGGCGTTTGGTTTTTTCTTCTTAGCATAAAAAAACATACTTCTTCAAGGCTAAACCTACATCGTCGTGTATGAAGAATGGTTATGTGCTGATCTCAGGTTATACAACCACTCCGATAGAGTATGTGATCCTTCCATCAGGGGGTATTAAGGTGTATAAAATGGATTAACTCTGCACTTCTTGTCGTATTTCCACACCAGTAAGTGATGTAGCGCACTGGCATGTATTTATTTTATTTGATTTAATTTTGTTTGCAGTTTGGAAATTTCCGATTGGCTGTATCCAAACTGTGACGAGGGCATAAATTACTGCATTTTAAATCTCCTTTCCATTGGTATCAGTTTTATGTCTATACCCCTGAAGATGTTTGCTCTATGGCATCGACTTTTTTTTCACTTTGCCATGGGGTTGTTTGTGAGGCGATTTGTTTGTGACCACCCCTTACGGGATTAAGGAGTCTGGCAATAGATAGATAGATAGCCATGGGGTTGACCTGAGTATGTCGACCGTTAAGACGAAGGCTCACCCCCTGCTGGCGAGGAATCATCTGGCACCTCGGTCGTCAATATCGGCCCATAATTACGGTCTGCAGAACACGAATGAACGAATGGACGGGCGAACAAATAGACGGAAAACCCCCATTCTGGATCAGCCGTCCCAGACCCTCCACTTCATTTTCGGGAATTTCATCTGCTTGCCTGTCCATCCTTCTTTCCATCCATCCATCCATCCATTTGTCTACCTGTATCTGTCTGTTTATCTTTCCATCCATCTATCTCTCTGTAGGTCAATCTAGTGGTGACGAGTGTGTGCATATGGGGATGGATTAGGGAATCACTATTATATTTCTTGTATAGCTCCTATTTATACTTCTCAAAGTCTTCCTCTCTGTTTGTCTATCTATCTGTCTATCAGTCGGGCTATCTATCTTTCCATTTATAAGTATCACTATCTACCTGTCTGTTTTCTTGTCTTCTGTCCGACTTTTCATTAATATATCAGTGTAACTGTCTGTCACTTTATCCAAATATCTGTCTATATCTATTTTAATGTTTGTCTTTACATGTCCATCTGTATATTTATCTGTCTATCCGACTGTCTTCCTGTTGGTCTGTCTGTCTCTCCGTCTCCTTATCTTCTGTCCTTCAGTCATGCAGTCCTGAGTCCATCCATCCATACATTTAATTTTCTGTCTGTCTGTCTCCACATCGGTCTGTATCTTCTTCTTCTTCATTATCTTCATTCTCTTCATCTTCATTTTCTTTTTCTTCATCTTCTTCTTCATCTCCTTCTTCATCTTCTTCTTCATCTTCTTCATCATCATCTTCTTTATCTTCATCATCATCATCTTCCTCTTCATTTTCATCATCATCATCTTCATCTTCATCTTCATCATCTTCATTATCATCTTCATCACCATCATCTTCATCTCCATCATCATCTTCATCTCCATCATCATCTTATCTTCATCATCATCTTCACCTTCATCATCATCTTCATCATCATCATCTTCATTATCATCTTCATCTTCAGCTTCATTATCATCTTCATTACCATCTTCATCTTCATCTTCATTATCATCTTCATTACCATCTTCATTATCATCTTCATCTTCATCTTCATCTTCATCATCTTCTTCATCATCATCTTCATCATCTTCATCATCATCTTCATCATCATCTTCATCATCATCATCATCATCATCTTCATCTTCATCATCTTCATCTTCATCATCTTCATCTTCATCTTCATCATCTTCATCATCATCTTCATCATCTTCATCATCTTCATCATCATCTTCATCATCATCATCATCATCATCTTCATCTTCATCATCTTCATCATCTTCATCTTCATCTTCATCATCTTCATCATCTTCATCTTCATCATCTTCATCATCTTCATCTTCATCATCTTCATCATCTTCTTCATCATCATCTTCATCATCATCATCTTCATCATCTTCATCTTCATCTTCATCATCATCATCTTCATCTTCATCATCTTCATCTTCATCTTCTTCATCTTCATCTTCATCCTCATCTCTCTCTCTCTCTCTCTCTCTCTCTCTCTCTCTCTCTCTCTCTCTCTCTCTCTCTCCAGTGCAGGTATAAAAGAGTGTACCTATGGGGATGAATCAGGCAGCTATGAACATTTTATCCCTAACTTAATATTGCATTTTCTCGTGCTTCTCATCACCTTCCTCTCCTCATATATGCCAATCTTCTGTTCCATCTGTCTTTCTAGCCCATATATGTACAGGATCCATCTACCCAACAACCATCCATCAACTGTCTATTTATCTCTCTCCACCAACATGCGTAACTTACAGAACTACTGTAGTTAGCCACCTCCTTACATACCTGGCTATATTTATAACATGTCGATCTATCCGTATGTCTGTCTGTTTACCTGTCTGTCTGTGGGTGTCTGTAATTGTTGGTATAAGAAGAAGGTGTATACAGTTTGTGGGCTCAGGGAATGTGACTCTTATATTCCCCACCAATATTATTCCCTATACTACTCTTAAGATTTTCAAAGCCCTTGTATACGTCTGAGTGTGTCTATCGTTCTATTTACTTACCTCTTTATCTGTCTGTCTGTTTATCCACCAACAAATTATCTGTACAATTATCTCACCATCCACCCACCTCCATCAACCTCTCTCTCTCTCTCTCTCTCTCTCTCTCTCTCTCTCTCTCTCTCTCTCAAGGAGAATGAAATCGCCTGGAGTTGGCAAGAGTAAACCAGCAAATATGTCACCGTAGTCGGTGAGTTAAATCTTTTCATTACAATCGTTTGACGGTTTCCATTAATTTTTTCAGTCCAAGTGCGTCCTTTTCATTTTTTATTTTTAAATTTGCAGACGATTTTACTAACCCCTTTAATCCAGTGAAGAGTTTTTTATTTCATTCTTGCCCCCTCTGGATGATTTCCCTCAATTTCTGACATTTTACTGGCAGTGATTGGGTAAATGACGGCTGTATCTAATCCCTGAAGTTCCAAAAATTTCCAGGCTGAACAAAATTGTCATAAGAGAGGTAGATTAAAAACTGCATCAGACCAGAGTGGTCAAGCTGAGAGGTGACTTTACTTTTCTAACTGTACTGTAGGGGTCAGATACAAACATCATTAACCCCTACAGTATCTGAGTTCTTTGCTTAGCAGAATTAAGCCATCAGTTAACTGCAGGGATGAAATAAAAATTACCCTATCTGGGTGAAGTTCATTATTCGAAAGACGTATTTAGTATTATTGTCTGGCAGTCTTGGTGTGTATTCATTCTGGGAGAGACTCTCAGGCTGATGGGGTTAAGACCTTCATACTCTAAGGGTTAAGAACATGTCTCGTCATTTCTCGTTCATATTATCCCTTCACTATGATGCTTAACATATCACCATAATGATTCTTCTTCTGTTATTGCCGGACCCTGCCAGTGGCAGGGGCCGGCCCACTGTCACCCTTGTCTCTGAGTCACTTATAATAAGGTATCTGAGTCATTTGAGTTATTGTGACCCAACAGAGAGTTGGTTCAAACTAGAGCCACCAGGGTGACTTCAGCAGTCAACAGGATGCTAGTCGATGTTACTAGATCATACCTCTGTTTATAATTCTTCTGGGGACCTTTTTATGTCCTTTTTAGGCATTGTTTATGTCATGCACCAGCCAGCCCAGTGCCCCGTCAGCCAGACAGCGCCTATATTGCCATACTGTAAGACTAAATTTCTTACGGGAATCATGTTTAGAGTTTCAAAAAGTGCAATATATTTAAAGAAGAAGTGCAGGCTCTTCTTGTGCAGTCAGAGAAGACATGGATAATGCATACCCAATCCTGCGATTTGTATACCGATTTTGTTGAAATACATGTGCTCACTTTCCCCTGTTCCTGATTGCTTTTGTTTTTGAGAGGGGAGCTGACCTCCAAGAATCACTAGGAGGGCCATGCTTTCCATTACACATTACTCTCATTACAAGTGAGAGTCAACTGTACAGCATGTACTAAGGTATCAAAGCCATATCTGCAGTCTTTTCACTAATTCTTAGAGTTTTAAATTTCCTGAGGAGGGACGACCCCCTAAAAATTATCGTTGGAAAACTGTTTGTAGTGGAAGACCTTCTCAGTAACCAAACGACTTCACCTGGGAAATGTCGGTCAAGTCTTTCCCCTTTTTCTGGTCTTTTTTTTTTGGGGGGGGGAGGGGGGAGGGGGACTGACCCCCCTAAGAATCACTGTAGGACTCACACCTCCACCATATCGCATTATGTATGTGAGTCCATTGTACAACATGTACTAGGATTTCAAAGCCATATCTGCCCTCCTTTCACTGTTTCTGAGAATTTGTAATTTGGTGAGTGGGCTGACCCCCCTAAAAATAATGGGTGGAAAATTGTATATGGCAGAAGACCATCTGAGTAATCAGATGAACTCGCGTGGGAAGTATTATTCAAACCTTTCTCCTATTTCTGCTCTTTTTTATTTTGGAAAGGGGCTGACACCCAAAAGACGGGGTGGTCATCCTCCCTGAATATATCAGTGTGCAGTGTGGTAGGTGGGGGCACCAATCATCCATCCACTTAGTGTAGTGGTACTTTGTTTGTAGAGTAGCTCTACACTGAGTGGCAAGCCAAATGATTTCCTATAAACCAGGAAAGCATTTACAAAGGTGGGTGGTAACCTTATAACCAACCGACACATGTTCCCTACGTGACAGCAAGTGGGTTGGTGGAGGGTTAGTGCCCCTTCCTGGAAAACAGCTAACTAAAAATACGAACAAGAAGCCTTGGATCAGGACTGACCAAAAGATGACGACCAAGGACTGAACACAGGACATGATACGGATGGCGACGTGGAATGTAAGGGGTGCAAATGATGAGGTGAAAGAGAGAGAGAGAGATTGTCCAGGTGCTTGAGGGTTGGAAAGTGGATGTATGTGGATTAAATGAAACTGAATGGAGAGGAGAGAGTGTGAGAATGGGAGTATGGATGGGGTATATGTGCAGAAGTAGGTGAGATTGAGAGAGCAAAACAAGGAGTGTATATTGTTGTGAGTAACCGATGGAAGGAGAGTATAAAAGAGTATGGATCAGTTGGCTCAAGGATTGTGTGGGTAACTCTGAAAGTTGGACTACAAATGTGGGCGATTGTGTGCTTGTTTGTGCCATCGCACGATCGTGCAACCAGAGTGAGAGAAGAGTTCTGGACAAATGTGGAAGTGTGCATGGAAAAGTTTGAAAGGAATAAGAGAGTGGTTTTGATTGGTGATATGAATGGTAAAGGAGGTAATGTGAAGGTGGATGGAGTAGTTGGTAAGTGCGATGTGCCTGCTGAGATAAATGAGAATGGCAGTGCTTTAGTGGACATTTGTGCCAAGAGGGGGTTGGTGATAGCCAATACCCTCTTCAGGCACAAAATGATCCACAGGTATACATAGTGAGTGATGAGAAGAGCTGAGATAGATGAGAATGGCAGTGCTTTAGTGGACATTTGTGCCGGGAGGGGGTTGGTGATAGCCAATACCCTCTTCAGGCACAAAAAATGATCCACATGTATACATGGCGAGTGATGAAAAGGGTGGGTGGTGAACTGAATGAAAAGAAGGCAATGATTGACTATGTATGTGAGGATGAAAGGATGCGAAGATATGTAATGGATGCAAGAGCATATAGAGGTTGGAGGAGTGGACATTCTGACCACCACTTGGTGGTGGTCAGAATCAACATCCAAGTAAAATGGAGAAATAGAAGAAGGAAAGGATGGGAGGAAGGAATAGTTGCAAGGAGAGTGGAAAGGTTACAAGGGGATGAGAAAAAGGCAGAATATAAGAGAGACGTGGAGGAACGATTGAGTAAATATGAACTGGAGCAGATGGGGGACGTGGAAGGTGTGTGCAAGATATTCACAGAAGAAATATGTGCAGCATGGGAGGTGATGTGTGGGGTGAAGAGAAGACGAAAGGGGGTGCAAGGAACAGCATGGTGGAATGAAGAGATGAGACAGGCTGTGGCTCAAAAGAAGAAGACATATAATGAATGGATGAGAAATAGGGGCGTGGAAAGAGTTCAGAGACGGAAGAGAGAGTTATATGTAGAAAGGAAGAGAGAGGTGAAAAGATTAGTAAGAGAGAGTAAGAAGAGAGTGGATGAGGAATTTGGAAGGAATCTGAGTGTCAAGTGGAGGGACTATAAGAAAATGTTCTGGAAAGAGGTAAAGAGAGTAAGATAGGGTGGCAGTGAAGTTAGTAGGGGAGTGAAAAATAAAAATGGTAGATTACTAGTGTAGAAGGGAGAAAAAGGGAGCATTTGGAGAGAACACTTTAAGGAATTGTTGAACATAGAGAATGAAACTAATGCGAGTGTAAGTGGCTGGGGAATGGCTGGGAGAAGGAGGGAGGTGGGAAGACGGGAAAAGATCAGTAAAATGGAAGTAGTGGAAGCAATGAAGAAAGTCTAAATGGGGAAAGTCCCAGGAATTGATGGAGTGTGTGGTGAAATGCTGAAGCATGGGGGAGAGATAGCAGTAGAATGGATGTGGAAGATGTGCAGATTGGCCTGGGAGGAAGGTAGAGTCCCGGAGGATTGGAAGTCAGGTATAATTATTCCTTTGTACAAAGGGAAAGGGGAAGAAGAAGTGTGTGGTAATCATAGGGGCATTTGTCTTCTTAGTGCAATAGGAAAAGTATATGGCAGAATATTTATTGACAGAGTTAGGGAAATAACAGAGGAATTAGTTGGAGAAGAACAGGGAGGCTTTAGGAAGGGAAGAGGTTGTGTAGATCGGATATTCATTATTAGATCTTTAGTGGAAAAGTTTCTAGAGAAAGGAAAGAAGTTGTATGCAGCCTTTATGGATTTGAAGAAAGCATATGACAGGGTGGATAGACAAGGATTGTGGAAAGTATTAAGAATCTATGGAGTAGATGGGAAGTTGTTGAATGCTGTGAAGAGTATGTATGAGGGTGCTAAGGCTGCAGTACATGTGGATAGTGAACTGAGTGAATTTTTCTATTTGAAGGCTGGGTTGAAACAGGGATGTGTCATGTCTCCATGGTTGTTCAGGCTGTACATGGATGGGGTTATAAAAGAGATACAAGGTAGGGTAGTGGATATTGTAGTGGAGAGAGGGCAGTGTTTGGAAACTCCCTGTACTGTTGTTTGCAGATGATACTATGTTGTTAAGCGAAAACGAAGGGAAGCTGCAAGGCGTGGTGGATGAGTTTGGGAGAGTGTGTAAGAAACGGAATCTAAAGGTGAATGTAGGGAAGAGTAAAGTGATGGCCTTTGAGAGAAATGAAGTCAGTGAATGTACAGTGAGGTTGGATGATGAGGAAATGGAAAATGTGAGTACGTTTAGGTACTTGGGTAGTGTGATGAGTAAGGATGGAAGTTTGGAGGGTGAAGTGCTTGAAAGGGTACAACAAGGAAGAAAGGTTGCTTGTTCCTTGAAAGCAGTGATAAGAAACAGGGAAGTGAGTATGGAAGTGACAATACATGACAGTATTGTGATACCAACTCTAACGTATGGAAGTGAAGCTTGGACGTTGTTGGAGGGACAAGTCAAGAGTGAGAGCAGTGGAGATGGGTTATTTAAGAGAGCCTGTGGAGTCACATGGAGAGACAGGCTGACAAATGAGGATGTAAAGGAGCGTTGTGGTGGGGATGTGGATGTGATAGGAAGCGTTAGGAGAACCACACTGAGGTGGTTTGGCCATGTGGAGAGGATGGAGAGTGAGAGACTGAGGAGGAGAGTGAACGTGAGTGAGGTGGAGGGGGAGAGAGGAGGGGGAGGACACGGATGAGATGGAGGGATGGAGTGGAGAGGTATATGAGAGAGGGGTGTGTGAGTTGGGAGCAGGGCAGTGAAATGGCGGGGGACAGGGCGACGTGGAGGCGATTTATTTGTGGCCACCCCGTATGGGATTAAGGAGCCTGGCAATAGATAGATAGATAAATAGCTTCTTCTCGTGCATTCAGAGAGAACATGGAAACTGCATACCTAATCTTGCGATACGTGTGCTGATTTCTTTGAAAGCCATGCACTCTCCCCTATTTCGGATCGTTTTTAATTTTGGAAATGGGACTAACCCCTCCAAGAATCACTGGGGATTCCCTCTCTACAAAAATCGCATTGTGGATGAGACTCCATTGTTCAGCATATACAAAGATATCAAAGCCATAGCCGCCTCCTTTCACTATTTCCCAGAATTTTTAAATAGGTGGGCGGGGCTGATCCCCCCTAAAAGGCAGGGTTAGAAAATTGTATAGAGTGGAAAACCTTCACAGTAACCAAACGAACACTCCTGAGAAGCTTCATTCAAGTATTTCTTCCATTTCTGATAGTTTTTTTTTTTTTTATTGGGGGCGGACCCCCAAAGAATAGTTGCGGGGTTATGCTTCCCAGATAACTTGTTATAGATAAGAGTCCATTGTAAAACATATGATATGAAAGCCATATCTGCCTCCCTTTCGTAATTTTTAGAATTTTTATTCGGCAAGGGGCATGACGCCCCCCAAAAATCATGGTTGAATAATTGTATGTAATGGAAGATCTTTCTAGGAACCCATCGAACTCGTCTGGAAATTTTCATTCAAATCCATCAATAGCCAATAAGGAGTTAAAGCACACACACACACACACACACACACACACACACACACACACACACACACACACACACACACACACACACACACAGCCTGAGTATTGCGCTATGGCATAGGGAACATAGCCGAAAATGATGCCATCCTGCTTCGCAGGACTATAAATAAACGTGCTTTTCACAGAATATGGCTCCGTTCTCTGGTATCCAAACCTAAGCTACAGCCCATCATCTTTTATCCTCCTAATTTTCTCAAATTTCAGGAATAGAAAGATCAAAGTAAAGGATCTATCTATCTATCTATTGCCAGACGCCTAAATCCCGTTTGGGGTGGCCACAAACAAATCGCCTCCAAGTCGCCCTGTCCCCAGCCATTTCACTGCCCTGCTCCCAACTCACAAACCCCTCTCTCATATACCTCTCCACCCCATCCCTCCATCTCATCCTCGGCCTCCCACTCCCTCTTCCCCCCTCCACCTCACTCACATACACTCTCTTCGTCAGTCTTTCACCCTCCATCCTCTCCACATGGCCAAACCACCTCAGTGTGTTCCTCATAACGTTTCCTATCACATCCACATCCACACCACAACGCTCCTTTATATCCTCATTCGTCAGCCTGTCTCTCCATGTGACTCCACAGGCTCCTCTTAAATAACTCATTTCCACTGCTCTCATTCTTGACTTGTGTCCTTCCAACAACGTCCAAGCTTCACTTCCATACGTTAGAGTTGGTATCACAATACTGTCATGTAGTAACTTTTTCACTTCCATGCTCACTTCCCTGTTTCTTATCACTGCTTTCAAAGAACCAGCAACCTTTCTTCCCTGCTGTACCCTTTCAAGCACTTCACCCTCCAAACCTCCATCCTTACTCATCACACTACCCAAGTACTTAAACGTACTCACATATTCCAATTCCTCACCATCCAACCTCGCTGTACATTCACTGACTTCATTTCTCTCAAAGGCCATCACTTTACTCTTCCCTACATTCACCTTTAGATTCCGTTTCTTACACACTCTCTCAAACTCATCCACCAAGCCTTGCAGCTCCCCTTCGTCTTCACTCAACAACACAGTATCATCTGCAAAGAACAGTACAGGGAGTTTCCAAACACTATCCTCTCTCACCAGGGCCACTCCAACATCCACTACCCTACCTTGTACCTCTTTTATTACCCCATCCATGTACAGATTGAACAACCATGGAGACATGACACATCCCTGTTTCAACCCAACTTTCAAAGAGAAAAATTCACTTAGTTCACCATCCACACGCACTGCAGCCTTCGCACCATCGTACATACTCTTCACAGCATTCAACAACTTCCCATCTACTCCATATATTCTTAACACTTTCCACAATCCTTGTCTATCCACCCTGTCAGATGCTTTCTCCAAATCCATGAAAGCCACATACAACTTCTTTCCCTTCTCTAGAAACTTTTCCACTAAAGATCTAAGAATGAATATCTGATCTACACAACCTCTTCCCTTCCTAAAGCCTCCCTGTTCTTCTCCAACTAATTTCTCTGTTCTTTCTCTAACTCTGTCAATAAGTATCCTACCATACACTTTTCCTATTATACTAAGAAGACAAATGCCCCTATGATTACCACACACTTCTTTTTCCCCTTTTCCTTTGTACAAGGGAATAATTATACCTGACTTCCAATCCTCCGGGACTCTACCTTCCTCCCAGGCCAATCTGCACATCTTCCACATCCATTCTACTACTATCTCTCACCCATGCTTCAGCATTTCACCACACACTCCATCAATTCCTGGGGCTTTCCCTGATTTAACTTTCTTCATTGCTTCCACAACTTCTATCCTACTGATTTCTTCCTGTCTTCTCACCTCCCTCCTTCTCCCAGCCATTCCTCAGCCACTTATACTCGCATTACTTCCATCCTCTATGTTCAACAATTCCTTAAAGTGTTCTCTCCATCTGCTCACTTTTTCTCCCTTCTCCACTAGTAATCTACCATTTTTATCTTTCACTCCCCTGCTAACTTCACTTCCACCCTGTCTTACTCTTTTCACCTCTTTCCAGAACATTTTCTTACAGTCCCTCCACTTTACACTCAAATTCCTTCCAAATTCCTCATCCACTCTCTTCTTACTCTCTCTTACTAATCTTTTCACCTCTCTCTTTCTCTCTACATATAACTCTCTCTTCCGCTTCTCAAATTCTTCCACGCCCCTATTTCTCATCCATTCATTGTATGCTTTCTTCTTTTGTGCCACAGCTTGCCTCACCTCTTCAGTCCACCACGCTGTTCCTTGCACCCCCCTCCGTCTTCTCTTCCTTCCACACATCACCTCCCATGCTGCACATATTTTTTCTGTAAATATCCTATACACACCTTCCACGTCTCCCATCTGCTCCAATTCATATTTGCTCAATCGTTCCTCCACTTCTCTCTTATACTCTGCCTTTTTCTCATCCTCTTGTAACCTTTCCATTCTCCTTGCAACTACTCCTTCCTCTCGTCTTTCCCTTCTTCTATTCCTCCATCTTACTTGCATTCTAATTCTGGCCACCACCAAGTAGTGGTCAGAAAGTCCACTCCCCCAACCTCTATAAACTCTTGCATCCATTACACATCTTCGCATCCTTTCATCCACACACACATAATCAATCATTGCCTTCCTTTCATTCAGTTCACCACCCACCCTTCTCATCACTCGCCATGTATACCTGTGGATCATTTAATGCCTGAAGAGGGTATTGGCTATCACCAACCCCCTCCCAGCACAAATGTCCACTAACGCACTCCCATTCTCATCTATCTCAGCAGGCACACCCCACTCACCAACTATTCCATCCACCTTCACATTCCAAAGTAAAGGAGATGATGTATATTACCGTTTCCAATCATTAAATGATGATGTGGCACAAGGATCAGTCCTGGCTTCAACTCTGTTCCTCATTCGTACTAATGATCACTTGTCTGTCGCCCTTAATTCTGTTTCCACTCATATGCAGATGACTCAATGTTTCACTGTTCCATTGCACTTAACAACCCATTCACAAAGTTTGATATCTTTAATCTCAAAACTTATCTATTTAACGATTTCGCAGGGTAATCTGCTTTAAAAACAATTAATAATTAATCAGCAACCCCCAATACAACAACAGACGGTGGCTGCATAACGTGCTTTGAAGTAAATATTTTTAAATTCATGCAAAATATTTGGCCGTAAGGAAGATAATATAGGCCGCGATTTGTATATTTCTATGCATTTTACTATAAAAATTTTCCATAACTTGATTATACGTGTTGCTGGAAATGCGTTATGATATTCATACTTACATTACGATGGCATCAATACTGATCTAAATTACCGAGATAGGCTACTAGGCTATGTCAAAACTTTCTTGTAAAATTCCAGTATGACTGCAATAAATTAATATTTAGGTTGTTATATGGTTTTCATAATGTCCAATACATTTTATGAAGTGAAAATAAAGTTTGTATCATGAACAGTTTTCTGTGCTTCAGCACCAGTTACAAAATAATGTGAAGGCTGTACATAATACTGATGAATATCTTTCATAGCCTATTCATCTCATTAAAATATTGGTCCTGTTTTGTAAATCTTATATCACGCATTATAACTTCTATTGCAATAACAATACAGGGTTTATTATACGCTTCTTATATACTGTCCATGACCACTGGCATTTGTACGATAGAAATAGAATCATGGCTAAATTTAAATTTTGAAAGTCTGCATTGTAACTGCCTGATTTGATAATAGTCGAAGGATTGCCCCTACTTCGGGAACTGAGCCTTACTTCGTGAAGTCATACTTGAACTTCGACTAGGTCATGCTGGCTGAGCCCGACTTGAGCAAACCGTGACCTTGGCTTGGGACCCTCTCAAGTCCGACTTCCAAATCAAGCTCAGGCTTTGTTTTGGCATTTGGGCCTCAATCTCTTTATGAATGTGGCCCCTCGCCCTCCCTCTGTCCTTATCCAAATCCCTCCTACCCTTGACTGATATGTAGTTTAGTCGTGTCTTTAGAGGGTCTGGCAATTACAGCGAATGCTCTTCTAGTTTTCCAATGACCAACGGACAGTTCCAGTCAGCTTATGAGAGACCCCTTGCAATGAATGGGTTAATGAAGGCCATATCTAACCCCTTCAGTTCGAATTGCCTCTCTTAAGATGAACAGAGTCGTTTGAAGATATAGACAAGCCAACGTAAAGAGGAAGTTGTTTGCAGTCCTTTATGGTCCACAACAGAACTGGAGGATTACAGCCGGGAAACCTTCCCACGATGGCTTAGGTCTAGTTGGGAAGGGATGTGTAAGGAGTAAATGGGGTGCAGATCAGACAGTTGATGCCGTATGTCTGTGTGTGTTATGAGTCTGTAGTTCATCATTCAGAATACGACGCCTAATTGATTTACATCTCTAGATCAGTTCTACAGGTAGGAACGGTTAGACTGGGGCAAGGAAGACCCTGTCTAAAAAGATTCTACTCTCCGCCCGGGAATCGAATCTGGGACCATTCGCTTGCGAGGCGAGCACGCTTCCAGTTAGACCACTGCATCACCCTATGAAACACATTGCTGTGACGAAAATAGGGTAGAAAATATTTTTAGATACATTGTCCATTGAAGGTTATTTTTATTTTGTTCTTGCTATCACCGGACGATTTTATTAATCTCAGTAATGATGGCTGGCAGTAAAGAGGTTAACGCACCGTAGGCAGAAATAAAATTATGAGGAACAGGTGCTGGGAAACCTCATAAGCCCACGGGAGTGTCGCCCTTAATGGTAGTCTATCATGTCATAAGCTTAACCCCCTCAACCCGAGAGAGTCTTTTTCGTTGAATTCCTGCGACCTCCAGACCATTTTGTTCAACCTGGGATGGACCTCTAGTACTGACGGGGATAATGAAGGCTACAGACAATTTCTTCCGCCCCCAAAAATCCATCTTAAGGCTAGTAAAACGAAACGAAAGTAACAAGACTAAGATAAAGCAAACGTCATGAGGGTGAAGGAGTTCAGACTGTATGCTTAAAATTGAAGCCGGGAAGGATAAGGCTAACCCCCTACATTCTGACTATAATTTCTGAAGACCGTGGCGAAAAAGGAACGTGTCTGGCCTCTGTTTTATCCGTTTTCGCCTTGCTGAGAGGAAGACGTCTATCTCTTTACTAAGCACAATATTAGTAAAATTCTTTCACCATAACCTAGCAGAGCTTTTCGTCTTTATGCACCTTATTGTATGTAGCTGAATGTCAAAAAAATAGATATTACCGTGATTTTACATCCTAATGTACACTTCTTCCTTTCCCTTTCTCATTCAACCTCTGTGTCTGCCCTCCTCTCTTCCTACTTCCTCCATTCCTGCCGTCACTTTTTATTACTATTCTTTCCATTTAAATGGCTCTGCACTGAGCGACAATCCTAATGATTTCCTATTACTCAAGCTCCCATTGACAACGCTGAGTTGTAACCATATAACCAGATTACGGTAGAAGCCTGCTATGATGCCCCTGTAAACCGAGTGGAGAGACTTAACTGCGGCGTTCATCCCCGCGCCTTGCTGTGGTGAGGCTTTGTCAGCCGCAAGGGAACATCGGTTCACTGCATGAGACATCCCTGCTGGGGCGGTTGCTTGCCAGCTGTTGATGGGCCTGCTCGCCAAGACAGTTTGCGGTTGGTCAAGAACAACAGTTGGAAGTACAAATGGAAAGAAACTGTTCGGAGTTTTTCAGCCATTCCAGTTTTATCATAAGGGATGAAGGAAAGGCAAAGAAAGACAAGAAAGTAAACATGAGTGTAACGAAACAAAATATGGAAAATCAGAGGGAATAAAAGAGTAAAGAATGCCTGAATGAGAGAGAGAGAGAGAGAGAGAGAGAGAGAGGAGACTTCCAGTGTTTTTGTTGGGCTTGTCTAGTATTACAGTCGCCGCAAGACGCAAGGTATAGGAGCGCCATTACCTCCAGGCTCCCACTCGATATCGGGGTCTAATGAGTATCCTTCACTCGCTCGCACGCCCACCTCTCTCTCTCTCTCTCTCTCTCTCTCTCTCTCTCTCTCTCTCACTGTGTGTGTGTGTATATATATATATATATATATATATATATATATATATATATATATATATATATATATATATATATATATATATATATATATATATATATATATATATATATATATATATATATATATATATATATATATATATATATATATATATATATATATATATATATATTCTGTCGGGCATGGAAGCATACATTCCTTTCTCATATCCTTTGACTAATGCAAGGAATCCTTGGTTTAATCACGCTTGTATTAATATTGTCCCGAGCAAGGAGAAGGCCTATAAAAGGTACCGGAACCAACCAACCCTGAATCACATTTTTTTGTTTCTGCCAGGAATCGTGCTAAGTCTGTTCTTCGCTCTACTAAAAATAATTTCGTCCGTATTTAAGAGGAGCATGTGGAGTGACGTGGAGGGACAGGTTGACGAATGAAGAAGTGAAGGAACGTTGTGGGGTAGATGTGGATGTGGTTGAGAAGATTAGGAGAAATACACTGAGGTGGTTTGGACAAGTGGAGAGAATGGAGAATGAAAGACTGACTAAGTGGGTGTATGTAGGTGAGGTGGAGGGAGGGAGAGGGAGGGGTAGACCGAGGATGAGGTGGAGGGATGGAGTTGAGAGGTATATGAGGGAGGGGGGTGAGTTGGGGGGAGGGTAGTCAAATGGTGGGTGACAGAGCGACTTGGAGGCGTTTTGTCTGCGGCCACCCTTTGCGGGATTAGGGAGTCGGGCTATAGATAGATAGACAGATAGATAGACTAAATGCTCTCCACTCTCCAACTCGAATTCTTCCCGTTTCTTCTGGCATCTTGCCAAAAACCTTTCTAACAACTTTACCTTATCATCCTTCCCTCCTCTTTTCTACTCTGATGGCTCTGTAGCTATTTCTTCAACTGAGAAAGCTGATCTCTTGGCTCAGACTTACTCCTCCAGTTCCACCTTAGATAATTCCGGTGCTGTTCATCACTTCCCCCCTCTGACTTCTTCATGGCTGACATTAAAATTTCTTCAGCTGATGTATTTTCTGCCATCACTTGCCTCAATACTAACAAGGCATATGGGCCTGATGGAGTCCCTCCTGTTGTCCTCAAGAACTGTGCTTCTGTGCTTACACCCTGCCTAGGTAAACTCTTTCGCCTTTGTCTGTCAACTTGTACCTTTCCTTCTTCCTGGAAGTTTGCTCTCATGCAGCCAGTCCCAAAGAAGAGTGACCATTCCCAACCCTCTAGCTATCGCCCAATTGCTTTAACATCCTATCCCAAAAGTTTTCAAGTCTGTTCTTGACAAAATTTTAAAGCATCTCCCCTATCATAACATTCTCTCTGAACGTCAGTATGAGTTCCGTCATGGATGAGCCACTGGCGATCTTCTCACCTACCTTTCAGACTCCTGGTCATCCTTCTTTTGGGACTATGGCGAAAACTTTGCCATTGCACTTGACATCTCAAAGGCTTTCGATCGAGTCTGGCATAAATCTTTAATTTCCAAACTGCCCTCTTACTGTTTCTATCCTTCTATCTGTTCCTTCATCTATAGCTTCCTTTCTGGTCGTTCTATAGCTGCTGTTGTAGACGGCCATCATTCGTCTCCTAGATCTATCAACAGTGGTGTGCCTCAGGGCTCTGTCCTATCACCAACTCTCTTCCTTTTATTCATCAGTGATCTTCTAAGCTGTACATCTAATCCTATCCACTCATACGCTGATGATTCCACCCTTCACCTTTCCATTCGGTTCTCACAACGTCCATCTCAGCAGTTACTTCAACAAACTAGGGATGAGGGTATGGCACACACAATGTCTTGGCTCGTATCTCTGACCGGGGTATAAATATTCTTGTTTTTAATGCATCAAAGACTTAGTTCTTATACCTATCATCTCGACAAAATCTTTCACAGGAGTACCCACTAATGTTTAATAATATCCAGCTTAATCCTGCATCATCCTTAACCATACTTGGGGTTTCATTCCCTAGGGACTTATCTTGGAGAGATCATATTACATCTCTTGTAAAATCTGCATCCAAGAGATTAGGTGAGCTAAGCCGACTCCATATCTTCTTCACCCCTGCACAGTTGTTGACTTTGTACAAGGGTTTTATTCGCTCTTGTGAAAAGTACAACTTACGTGTATGGGGAGGCTCCCCATATACAACTCTTCTCAACTGGGTGGAGTCAAAGGCTTTTTGTCTCATTAACTGTCATCCTCTTACTGGCTTCCTTCAACCTCTGTCGCTTCGTCGCACTGTTGCATCTTTATCTCTTTTCTATCGCTACTTCCATTGTCACTGTCTTTTGATCTGTCTGCTTGCATCCCTGCACCTCTATGACGGACGCGTAGCACCAGTCTAACAACAAACTCTCATCCCTTTTCTGTCCAACTCTCTAATGCAAGAATTAACCGTTACTCCCAGTCCTTCATTTATGCAGCAGGTCAGCTCTGGAACTGTCTCCCTCTGTCTGTATTTCCTACTTCCTATAATCTCCGGTCTTTCAAAAGCAGTGTGTCCAGGCATCTCGAACGGAACAGTTCTTGAATTTGGCTCTCTTTTGTATTGTTTTTTTTTTTTTTTAATTCTTGGAAGGAACGGTTTGCAGGCTTCTGGCCTTTGGTTCCTTATTCCTTGAAATATATATATATATATATATATATATATATATATATATATATATATATATATATATATATATATATATATATATATATATCATTATCTTTATCATCATCATCATCATCATCACCATCATCAGCCATAACTGGTCCACTGCTGAACAAAGGCCTCCCCCAACCTTTTCACGAATTCCTTGACTGAGCCAATCTTTGCCACGTTTTCCCTGCAAATTTCTTGGTCTCATCTCTCCATCTCCTGTCTGGCCTTTTTCTGCTACGCTTACAGTCTCATGATGTCCAGTTAGTCAGCCTCTTGCTCCATCGGTTATCCCTTATTCTTGCTATATGGCCTGCCCACCTCCATTTCTGTTCTCTTATAACTTCTATAATATCTCTGACTTTAGTCTGCCCTCTCACCCAAGTTGATCTTTTTCTGTCTCTTAAAGATAGTCCCAACACTGACCTTTCCATTGCTCTCTGAGAACGGATTAATTTATTTTCCATTGATTTTGTCAGTTTCCAGGTCTCACAACCATACGTCATAGCTGGAATTATA